>NW_027321508.1:0-2216 GCF_032062135.1 Pyxicephalus adspersus | reverse complement strand
GCTTTGGCTATACTTTCGGTACAATGAGTCATATCCATCAGTGTCCAGTGTTTTTAACAAGAAAAGATGGTTTGGTTGTCAATAAATGTGGATTTGCCACATATGTCTGGGAAAAAGGAAATGTCCAACCTGCATCCTTGCTGTCAAATAACTTATTTAATCTTAGGTCTATAGTTTGTATGTCTTCTAATATATACTCGGATTCTACTGGTAGATTTCAGCACCTTATTATCAGATCTGGCATAGGGGTTTACAATCAAAGGATACTTTATCAGCCGAATCACCATCTCTGTACTTTATCATACATGTTGGACTATGAGATGGAAACTGCATAGGAAAGACGTAAATAATCCAACATAGGTAACAGTTTGGTAAGACATTGACCAAAGACTCCTCCGCTTAAAATGGTTAATCATTGTGCCCCCATCGTGTTAGTACTTTGGTTGCTGAGCACCAGATGTAGTCTAGTTCTTGGTATTATAAAATAACCATTTCTAACTCAACATCAACATGAATATGTCCATGTTGTAAGTGCTTGTATTTTGTGTTTGCCCATCCCCTGAAAATGGGATGTTCAGAAAGAGTTCATCCTGACCAATCTAAATATCTCACAATTATAGGCATGTTCGTTTGAACCTGTAGAAATATCAAATATCCAATCACTATGGCTAGGCGTGTCAGCACCTTAAATACTGATTCCATCCTAAATATATAGTTGTGTTTTGTGTAAGTTCCCCACCTTGTCTTTCCATTGTCCCGATATTCATAAGATCTTTCACCATCTACAAAACAGCTGGCAGTAGCCAAACTAAATTACCTTTCATATATTCCCACAGAGAATGCACTGAATAGCAAGGGACAAGAAACTGTTGCATATCTTGGCATCTTTTGTAGGTTGTTTCGGAGGATTTGCTTTCGCTGGTGATTGTGGTAGTGCTAAGATTGGGGAGAACTCAGCAGGAAGCCAAGCAAAACCACACCAATTTTGGTGCACTACAGTTATAATAAAAACAAGCACCATGTGTACTATTCTATTTCAACTTTAATTAGCACTTATAAAAGAAGTGGTCAGCAATGGCAGCCTTAGTGTTTCTCTTATGACAGGTTCCCTTTTAAAGTAGACCTGAACTGACAAATTGAATAATTATTATGGTATAGACTTGTTATATATTATAGAGTACCTAAGCATTATCCTAAAAAATGGAGTATGGAGTGAGATTTGATGATATCACAATCTCCTGTGTACAGTTCTCTTTGCTGGAAGTTCTTACATGAGGAAGCAAAGCCCCGCCACTACCAAGATGATCACTTCCCCCCCAGAGACAAGGCATGGTATGTCAGTAATGGCCGAAAGGTCACCTGCAGGGACAATACAAGTAATACAGAAGACTAATTATTTGACCTCTGCTTTTAGTAGGTCACAGCTTTAAAAGTTCAGTTCTCCTTTAAGGTTAAATAGGTTAAATCATTATTGACTGCATAGGATATTCCCAATAAAATTTCAGAAAAAACATAACTCTTTCAGCAAGCTATCAACTTTTCCAGGGTTTCCTTTCCTAAAATAGACATAGGCAAGTGCAAAAACTAGGTTGCTTGTGGCCACTCCTGGAAAGCCATAAATCGTTGGCAGAGATTCAGTATAGTGCCCATTAGCACCCAGGAATGTCTACACATATGTAAACCCTATCACTAAAATATCTAATTACAGTGGTACATGTGATTAAAAAAGTAAGTTTTCAATTAATTTCAAATGTGCAGCTTTTATTCATTTTATTAGTAATAGCCTGTCATGAGGATTTTTGTTCAGACAATTTGTGATATAGGGTGACACCTACCCATGGTATGTTCCTTCACCACTCTGCTCTTCCACAAAATAATGGCTCTTTCAGTTATGGAGGAAGGTTGCTTTTTTAGCTTGTGACCTCCTTCTATGATTTAATGCTACCGCCTGAGTATTCAATGGCCAGACTCAAACACTGCCAATGGAGGGATTGATGTCATCAACCACATGTAAGCTCAGACATCATACGACACAGAGCATGCCAAAAACTCCATTCACATTTTCAAAAGAGGAATGGAGCACAGATGTTAAAATGAATGATAACCATTTATTGATAGGTTTTAATCTTTTGCTCCCAACCTTGTGTTTTCTGCGCAGCACTCTTATCCAGTACTTGAGATGGGAGCTACAAAACAAACCCTGTTATAAAGTATAA
>NW_027321507.1:0-2217 GCF_032062135.1 Pyxicephalus adspersus | reverse complement strand
TGGTTACTTTTTTACGAACGATTTTTTGCCCAATCGATCGTTCGTCGTTCGATTGGAACGATAAAAATTGGAAGTGTGTACGCACCTTTAGTTATGGCTTTGGAATAAAACAGACATTAAGCACTGAGGCTGGTTGAAAGTGCAGGAGTCCAGGTATATTAAAATGGCTAAATTACAAAGCAACTGTGATAAAAGCAAACGTAAAACTATGGCCTTCAATTTAAAAATGTTCTGCAAAACATGTTTACAAGTGCATTTGCACTACTGGCCGCCCCTTTAATGTTCCACAAATGTCCATTATTCCTGACAATAATGTTCACATAATGAAGCTGTGACAAGAATGCTGCACTATTCTTACAACACTTTTGCCACTGATCTTTTCCGTGTGCTTACCCTACACTAATGTGGCTCTCAGCATTGTCACTGCTGGTTCAAAAGACTGTAGCATGTCAGTCAGTACCTGGCCACGCTTAGTCCTGACCACTGCTTTCTGGAATAGCAAGACCTCTGTTAGCAGTGTCTGGAAAGGGCAGTGTGTAAGTCCAAGGGGAGTATCCAATGGAAATAAGATGATTGATGAGACTGTTTCCAATGACAGATGAAGGAACGAGCACTGTGCACACTAGGCTGTTGTTCAATGGGGAGGAGATGGGACGAGCAAGTGACACTCGATCAGTTGTGCAACCACTGTACACATATCAAGCACAAATGTACTACTTAAATTTTTTCCATGCCTAAAAAGGTATGTCAGAGCTATGCTGTTACTACATTGGGCATCAATAACTACAAATGAAGTGTGTGTGTGTGTTTAATTTGTTAACTGCTATTTTGAATGTTAAGTGCATATGGGGGTTTATAAGAGGTGGACATGCATTCAAAAACCCTATACCTGTGAGAACACAGTGAATTTGCCCTAAAACTAAGCTCTCACTGAACAGCTATCATTTTTAATACTGGGCTCCCACTGAACACCAACAATTTTCAAAACTGGCCTTCCACTGAACACCAATGCTTTTTAAGAACAAGCTCCCACTGACCAGTATTGATTTTTGCTTTAACCTTCTGCATTTGAATCACTGAGAATAAACTGAACTGAGTATGAAAATTACTCCCTCTGATAAATTACCTTTTTTTCTCCTTTGCTAATTCACACAAGCACAAATTCAAGTATGCCGAGCCTATAAAAGTATTTACATTTCTTTACACTAACCTGCATCCTAATACTATGCTGTATTGTTGATCTAAAGCCAAAGCAGATATACATTATTTGCAGTTTTTGTTGTGTTAAATACCTGCTCTTTTTATACATGCCATAGTTTTTTCTTCTGGCTTCCTCCACCTCTACAAAGTAGGAGGCAAATTACCAATCACAACCAACAAGCAGGAAAACCACCACTGACCACCAAGAAAAGATGACACATCAATCGTCACACTGGACCTCAATCAACTTGGATTCTGTGCCTGTCCACTCTTCTTTAAGGCTCTAGGACCTTGATTTCAAAATGCAATGCAAAATTTACTTTCATCTGACACAAAAACTTTAGGCCACTGAGCAACTGTCCAATCCATTTTCTCCTTAGCCCAGGTAAGGAGTTTTTGACATTTTGACTCCGATTCAGGAGTGGCTTGACACAAGAAACGCAACAGTTGTAGCCACTTGTTCACTCCCCCAAATTCTAGTACATTCAATTTCATTAAAGATTTTTATTTTAATAGAAAATGACAAATACAGATTTGTAAAGAAGGGAAAAAAAACATGTGTATATTTTTTTTATTTGAAAGTTAGGAACTAGTGCATACAGTGTGATACATTTCAAAAATATCAATAAAATAGCACATTTTAAAATACAAAAATTTACTAATTTTAATGGGGCCACTTAAACCCAAGTGGTTATCCCAAGTGTGGCTCGGGGTAAAAAAAAAAAAAAAAAAACATGCTGAAAGCGATAACGGAGCCACACTCGGGGTAGCTAAATACAAAAAAGTTACCTGGTCCCATCGGTGTCCTGCACGTCAGATCTCATCCTTGGGCCGTGTCCTCTTCTTCCGAGCTTCCCCAGTTGAGTGCACTGACATTTCCGGGGAGTTCCAGGTGACATTGAGGCATGAGTCAGTGCGTGCGGGAGCACGTCGGGAATTCAAATTATTTTGTACTGGATTCAATACAAAATAACTGTATTAAATCCAATACAAAGTAATCATTATAATATATATATA
>NW_027321506.1:0-2217 GCF_032062135.1 Pyxicephalus adspersus | reverse complement strand
GTGTCGTTATCTGTATGTACAGGATCGGTGCTATACGATCGTTCGCAGATATCGTGCAGGATCGTTCGTCGTTCGTTTACCAACGATAATAATTGGAAGTGTGTACGTAGCTTAAGGGAGGTTTGCTGTAGTATAGGAGGCCTACATCGTGGATTGCACTCCACATTCGTCTGGTTAGCTTCAGTGTAACAACGCAGACAGATCAGATGTTGTTCAACCAGTGGATCTCCTGGGCCTTTCTGCAGAACTTGTGGGAAAGAAAGATTTCAATTACACAATATTGTGGCTAATAAAATAAACATTTTGAAAATGGCAACGTGTTAGGTCCAAAACACGATGGGCAGATTAGTGTCATCATTGTTTGTTGGGTCCATGGAACTATGTGAGCAGCTGGGGGTGGGGGATTTTTATTATTAGGTACCTAATGAGCTGGAGAAGAACAAGTTACACATTTCTATCAAATTTTAATGCCAGTGCCAATCCAAGATTATAAGTTAGAAATTGGCTTCTAAGAGACATGGAGTATGTACAACAAGGGAAATAAAGAAGGATTGGAGGAAGTAGTGTGCACTTGAATAACACTTCTCGGAGACTGACATAATCACATCATAAATCAACATGCTTTACCTAATAGTAATCTTTAAAATTCTGCTTATATGCCTGGGGAGAGAAGTACACTTAGGGGGGGTTCAGTTATAGTGTATTGTTTTGGAAATTTTGAGAATAGAATGTGGAGGGCAAAAGGAGAGTGCCAAAAGTATGCTTGTTATGGAATAGACATTGGTTGGGTAAAGAGAGGGTATTGGATATTAGGAGGCAGGGTCACCATTGGGTCCTGGAGGGGATGAGCCTAGGTAGTTTACCTAGCATGGGGCCCAGAAGTTTCTGATAGCAGCCTTTGTTGGGGTGAAGCTGGGGAAGAACAGTAAGAGGAGGGTGAGGTGATCAGATAGGAAGGAACTAACCTAGGTAGTTCTATCTAAAAGGTATTTTCCTTCATCTGTGTATATGAAGCTGAACCAATAACACAAAGCCTTTCTGTAAGTGTCTAAATTTGTTATTCTTAGAGAGGGGTAAACAATTATTCTGCCCAAGGGCCATCATTTTGTGGCAGCAGAGCAATACGGTCAGAGCACATTCTTCTCTCCAATGTGAAGTGATGAATGATTAGGCTGCAATAAATAAGGCTCTATTTATAAGATAGGGAATCACACATTCCCTCAAATATTCTGTTTTTTTTTTTCTACACGATTTTGGATGTTCTTATTTTTTATTGCTGGATTCACTTTTGATTTTGTCAATTTATCTATGAAGGGAGAGGGATAAAAGGGAGGGAAAGGGGGAAATGAGAGAAGTTTAAAATAAAAATATTGGTTGGGAAGAATCAAGGGAAGAAGGAAGGGAAAGAGGGAGGTAGGGGGTGAAAGAAAAGATTATCACCCTCACTTTTTGGTAGATTAAAATAAAGGTACAGTAAAAATTGAAATTAATACATGTTAGAAATTAGATTGTAAATGTAAAATTATTGGATTAATTGGTGAAATTGGGCGCAAAAGTTTTTGAGATTTTGAAAACTGCTGTTTTTTATAAGGTCTTGAAAATACTTTCACTTATTTTATTTGAGTAAAGTTTGTTTAGGAGATCAAAACCTTGGCATACTGAAGTTTAGCTTAGTATAAAAGATGATACTGTATTTATGTGATAAAATGTATTGAGTTATGTTTATAAATGTTTCTATTTCTCTTTTATATTTTTCTTGTAAAAAAAAAAAAAATTAATAAAAATATTGAAATACAAATATTCCCTGGTAAAAACATTCCAGGTCTATGAGATTCTCTGTCAGATTCCCTTTTTTAAAAAAAGAGCCAGTAGACTTTGGGGAAATTTACCCCTTAATTCTTGTCTCTTTACCAGTACAAGACATAGGTAGGAAAGGCCATCATCACCTTTCCTATTTCTGAGAGCTTTGTATATTGGATAAGCATAATCTTGTCTGGACTTCACACGCACAGTGCTGGTTGGACCTCTACTTTTTCTCCGTACCACAAACTTTACATTTCTTCTCAGGAATATTTTTTTTCCTTTGGAAGATAACAATTAAGCAAATGTCTCATTACTTAAGCTACGTACACACTTCCAATTATTATCGTTGGAAAACGAACGACGAACGTTCATGCACGATATATACGACCGATCGTATAGCACCGATCCTGCACA
>NW_027321505.1:0-2217 GCF_032062135.1 Pyxicephalus adspersus | reverse complement strand
TCCCGCGGACCATTAATATGAATGTTTTAAAAAAGATAAATACATTTGTAAAATGATGATCTTCCTAATGGTGCCTGGCGAGGACTGTGGAGACTCTGATTCATTGATCAGCTCACGGTTAAGTGAAGTATTAATATTGTTACTATTATGATTAGTTGCGTTATCTTTGGTATTACTAAAGAAATGCTAAATATTTATTTGCTTTTCTCACTCATTATGGGTTTATTTCATTAGAATCTAAGACCAAACAAGAAATGATAGTTATCAAAGTCAAACTATTTGATGCCATTAAATATACCAATTAAAGAAAATACACAGGTAAGCTCATACTTTCCTAAAAGAGCATCTGAGAAATATACAAATAAAACAATCTTATGCGAATCGGTATTCTCGGAGCGGGGTGACTGTTGTATTGGTTGAAACAATACTGAAGCGTACGACTCGGAAAGGTTGCCTCATACAACTTAAGACTACCCCGACGTCACAATGTGCCTTCCTACTTTTTCCATCGCTAATGGAGTTTGTAAATTTAGTGCAATATAAAGGTGAAAATTGTCATTCAGAATAGAAGATTTTATTAGGATACCATTTTTGTTTTGTTATTAAAAAAAATAAAAATTACAAGTAATGTCAAAACTTTTCTGTGGACCACTAGTATCCTCTGCATCTTCTTCAATTATGTTGATGAATTTACCTACAAGAATCTAGAGGTGTCAAGAAAAAATAAAAGAAGTAAATGTATGTATGTGCCAACCTTCAAGGAACACTAGTTTCCTGGCTGTCCCTAAATTCAATGAGACTGTAGTTTGAAAATCTGTGCTGAAATGAGTATGTGGAATAAAAGTTTGACCTGGAATGCTTATGCAGATTTAAAATCCTGATCTGTAAATATGTAGTTAAGAAAGCCTGACCTGCAAGTATGCAGATTGAAACGCATGACCTAGAACTTGTGATGAGCTATGAAAATCACCAAATTCACAATTTTTCCTGATTTGACAATATCAAATCTTTTCTGATTAATTGTAGAAAAAATATAATAATACAACTAGTTTGATCTGCATTGAAGCGTATGGTCATCAACTTTTTTAAGTTATTTGCAAAGGTGATAAATAAAGTATTGTCATGTAAACTGCTGAGGAAGTCATGGACACTTTTAACAACATGACCCAAATGAAAAACAGTTTTTTTTTTTTTCCTGTAAATAACAGTTTATGCTGTAATGTGATTGTCAGTTTTTATTAGCCCATTAGGTGATGTCAATGCTGAAGTTTATGAATTTACAGTGAAATACAATGTAGTAGGTATGCCCTGCATCTACCCATATGATTACAGAGGGGTGGTATGACTTGCTTTAACACTGCTGATTATTTACCTTGCAAAAACAGAGGAAAAGGAAAGCCCAGCTGATTACACAGGGGATGCATTCCCTGGTCTACAGTGCTGATTATGTAGGGTGGTATGCCATGCATCTACCGTGCTGAATGCAGAAGGGAATTGTGGTCAATGTTTTCCCAGCCTATTCATAATATTAAATTTTATTTATAAGTATATATAAATCTTTATAAATCTGTTTTAACATATTAAGCAGTGCTGTATAATTAATAGGGGTTGCAGATGCAAGTACAAACAATGACATAGTAGGTAGAGAGAACCTTGCCCAAAAGAGTTTACAATCTCAGTTTGCAGAGAGGAAGTGTGCCATGCATTTACCCCACTGATTACATGGGGGTTGTATGCCCTGTGGCTACCCTGCTGAATACAGAGAGGAAATATGACCTGTATCTACCCAGCTGATTGTAAAGGGTGTTGTGCCATGTATCTACCCTGTTCAATACAGATGCCATATGCCCTGCATCTATCCTGCTGATTATGTAGGGTGCTATGCCATGAATCTACCCTGTTGAATACAGGGTACATATGCCCAGCATCTTCCCTGCTGATTACAGTAGGATGGTATGCCCAGCTCGTCTTGTGTTTCCGTCTCAATGGAGCCATTCCATAACAAAATATCCAATATCACTCTGTTTGTTTGATTTCCAATGGAAACAGAATATCAGCGTGCTATATTTATGGTTCTTAATTTGGTGTTATCATCTTTATTACTTAACATATCTCCATCTTAAAAGGCCATACATTTTGTATGACGATCCCCTTGTAACTTTAGAGGCGTGGAATATAATGACAAAAATGTACTTAGGAAATATATGCTGATTAACA
>NW_027321504.1:0-2218 GCF_032062135.1 Pyxicephalus adspersus | reverse complement strand
CTTTCTCTCGGCGGCCCTGTTGGCATCTGTTAGCTACATGACAGTTTGGCAGTATGCCTCCAAGATACCTCCAGGATACCTCCTCTGTCATATCAAAAGTGAATGTGATTCTAATTTCCATTGAATTCCTGAGTCAGTTCTGCTCATGTGTCATATCACTCCACCCCGTACACATCTACATATTTAAATCCTATATTCCATCTGCATGCCAGAGAGAAATCATTGCATATCTGAGAGTGCCAGCAAATCAACACATTACAGGTGAGATCTGCTGCCTTGTCTCTGAATGGTAGAACATCTATTGTATATTATTAACTGCTAGAATCCAAATTTTATGCTGAACAGTCAGAATTCTGTCAGTGATCTGTGCAAGGTATAAAAGCCAGGCATATCCAGGAATAGAAATAAAGAATGAGAGCATTTCAATCACATTGAGCAATATTTGTGAAGTATTTTGCTCAAAAAATTATGCTGACATTGTTATTGAATGATGAAGGTAACATATTACTGTATATACTGAAATGCAAACAGCTGGGGGTCCCTATTGCAGACAGCATTAATTCCAAGGATGTCCTAATTGCACATTTTTTATTTTCGAATCAATTTAACCAAATTTGGTTTTTCAGTGTTTTGATGGCTTTGAACTTCAGATATTTATTGGTACAATACTCCCTTACTGTATCTTTATGTGATGTCATGGGTGAGATGTGTGCATGGAATTGATCATTGATATTAAAATATTAGAAACAAAAAAGAATTCAATATGTTCAGTTTGCTAAGTGGAGTAAATCATTGATCTTCTGCAACCATTTTGAGTTGATTTGTCGATCACGACTTGTGAATTAAGCTATATGCATGATTGTATTGAATTGATGGAATTGTTGCTAAAGAAAAATGCAACTGTCATGGGTGAAAGTTTAGCATGTGTATAGCACCCTGACACCACAATGGATTAATAACCACCATTTGGAACAAATGGTGTCATTCCTACGAAATGGGACTTAGTGGGGTGCCTCCTGCCCATGCTCCTCCCTGCCCACTCCATAGAACTGAAAATGCTGTTTGTACAGAGTTCCTTATTTCTACTGTCACTTGAAATAATCATAAAAAATGGCATTTGTAAATAGCTTATAATAAAAGTATACTTTTTCCACAATGGCTCTGTACATTAATCCCATTGCTTTCAACCTGTTTCATATATCTACTGGACATGTTTCCCCTCTTTTTTCAAAATCCATAATCTGCTCTCCAAACATTTTTTAAATGTTGGGTTGCAAGTTTATTCCATTTTGTATTTTGTTGTTTGATATAGTACGCAGTATCCTATGATGACGTAGGTTTGTTTAGGGCAGGGTGTTTTCAATATGATGGAACTATTAGCACAAGTGTATATGTTTTTTGTCAAAATATTGCCAATACTTCTATTATTGCTGTAAACAATAATAATTAAGTGATTGAACAGTAATAATTAAACCAATGCTGGGACCTTGGCTGAACCAGGGTCATGGGTGGGGCTGGGACAATTAAATGACGTTTGTTCTGATCTCATTGTAACATAAACAATTGCCTTCCTAAAATAAAATATTGTTTTGTTTTATCTCAGTGCTGCAGATATTTTTATGTTCACATGCACTCCAGCAAAGGCCGCATGGCATTTCCCAGGGTGGCTTTTCCAATGGTGAGCACAGTAGACCATGCTTACAATGTGGCTGCAAAGCTACTTGTGGTGTTTATCTGTAACCCATGTGATAGAATGACAACATTTGAGCACAGTAAGGAGACAGGCATATTGTTACATTTAACAATTTGGGGCAAGAATAACCTTTAACCTTTGGAACAGGAACACCAGGAAGCCAAACGATAGTTTAATTTATTTGTCAGTGTATATCTCTGTGTTACATTGTTTTTTGTATACAATGAAGTCATTCTGTTTTATTGATATTCTTATGTTCATATATGTCATTTCAGGTGTAGATAACAGTGCGATAGAAGATATCGCCAGTAAAAATAAAACAACATGAACATCACCAGTGGAAATGAGACAAACATAAATGGCACCATACTGCTGGTTCAAAATTTGTGCACAGAAGATCCCGAAAGGCGTCTCCCCGCTGTAGACGCCGTTTTCCTTGGAATTTGTGTCCTCGGCTTGGTGGGAAACATTATTGTGTTTTGGAACCTTTGCTTCAGAATCCCGAGGAACAAATATACAGTTTAC
>NW_027321503.1:0-2218 GCF_032062135.1 Pyxicephalus adspersus | reverse complement strand
CATCATTGAGTAAATACACCTGCTATGCACATTATGAAAGGTTCCAACCATCCCTGTGCTGAGTTTCAGGATCTGTGCACCTGCTCTGTCTATTACAAAGGTTCCAGACACCCAGGAAGTGGGTAGAGAGCAGAGTGCAGAGATCCACCATAGATAACCCCATTGCTTCTGTTGTAAACTCTTAGGATAAGTTTCTCCACAATGCTTGCAGCTACATAGAACACTAAGAGCTTGTTTTAAAGACAATGCACAGCTTGTTAATTTTATGCAAATATTTAAATAACCATAACTTGTCTACAGGTCAAGGAGTAGCTCAAGGTATACAGAATTAAAAAAAAATGTTAATATATGTTTTTTCTTATTTTTCTAATCATCTGCCATTTCCCAGCTGAAAACTGATCAGTGGTAGACCTCATAATAATACATTCTGTAGGGAATCTGTGGAGTCTATATTTTGCAGTAAAAAAACTCAAACCCAAAAGACCCATAAATGGTCTTTTTGGTGAGATATAAAAAGATCACAGACTGATGAAGAAGAGTCCAGGTTATCTAATATTATCAGATATCTTTGCAAGAAAAAAATCAACGCGTTTCAGGTGCTTTGAAGGACCCCCTTCATCAGGGCTTTAAAATTATCATAGAGAAAAAAAGTGCCCGGACTATTCGGGGATTGAATCATCAAAATACCTAAATAATTACCATTTTGTTTAGTAATTTGTGTTACAGCAAAACTTCTGCAGTGAAAGTTCACTTAAAGTTAATTACTTTGAAAGTGATTGGCTAGGAATAGTTAATTGCTCTATGTGTCCTCATTAGCAAGATTTGCCCTTTATTTTTGCTGTGGTGGCCATTTTCACCAGGACTGAAAATGAGGGATGACCTTAAAATCTGAGATCTCATCAGAATAGGAAGCCAGGGAAATATATAAACAAAGATTCCAATTCGATGTAAAAGAAGATCTATTCTCAATTTTTGTTGTCTCTCCTGGGCTGAAAGTGAAGTGATGTAAAAAGAAACCTTTCCCTCAAACAAAACACATTTTGGCTTTACAATAATAATCATGAATCCTGAGTTTGTCCTGATGCCCTTAATAAGTAGAATTCATCTGGAAAAGGAAAATAGAAGAGTTGAAACACTGAATATTGATATTTTTTCCACAATTTCCACTTTTTTCATGTGAGATGTCAACAATCTTCTTAATATTCATCATGAGGGCAAATTGTGTCATTTTCTGACAATTAAAAATACATGTGCTGCGACCCGAACAATGACCCCTATGATCCCCTTGCTTATTTTCCTGATAGGGATGAAATATTTATAAGGCCCAAGATCATGTTCCAGGCAGCACTTTACTATGTTTAAGTAACACTAAAAGTTACATAATAAAATTGGTGGTTGGAATCTGGAGAGTTTAACCCCTGATGGTTTCATCTTTCATTTCAGAAGTCCCTGATATGTCTACAATGATTCCTGCTGTGGCATTTTGTTTATTTTATGAACACATAAAACATAATAATATTTACAATATTTACAATATTTACATAATAGAAAAATATTTTGATTTGAGCTGATATCAGCTTCTTGCAATATTATGCTTTGTGCCAACAATTCATACATAAATTAACTTATGAACAAAAATGTAAGAATTTATAAATTAACATGAACAAAATCTCTGTTCTCCTTTATAGATTGTAAATTCCCTAATTTCCGTATTCTCCCATTGGCTGCAATAGTCTGTAAGCACCGTGCACTGTTTGCATTGTATAATCATATGATCAATTGATGTTTGATTGATGACTGTTATTTATATCAAGAAAGTTGATGCAACTGATCATAGATCAACTGAAGTCGATTCATGTATGGACAGCATTCAGTATTTTTGCCATCTAGAAAAATGTTTCTTCACTTCCTGTTCTGTAAATACTTCCTGTCCTCTATCTCTCTTACCCCTTTCTCTTACCCCTTATCCCCCATCTCTGCTCACGTCACTTCTACTTCTTTCATCCTCCCCTGCTTATTCCTTCCTCACTCCCTTTTCTCTATCCCTTGCCCTATTCCTTTTTTCCCCCTTTTAAGGCCTTCCTAATTACTCTTTGCTCCCTCTCTTACCTTTTCTCTTATTCACTCTTTCTTCCCTCTTCCGACCCCCTTACTCTTTTTCCACTTCCCCTTCTCCCTTTCAACTTAAAAGCCTCTTTGGCCTTCTATCAATTCCCCA
>NW_027321502.1:0-2219 GCF_032062135.1 Pyxicephalus adspersus | reverse complement strand
GCTCTTCGGGGCAGGGTCCTCTCCTCCTGTATCACTGTCTGTATTAGTCTGTCATTTGCAATCCCTATTTAATGTACAGCGCTGCGTAATATGTTATATAAATCCTGTATAATAATAATAATAACAAATCAATTTTTTTTTCAAATATTTTTAAAAATTTTTCAAAACGTGATAAAAAATGTTTTGTAATATATTTAATTTTACAAGTTTATTGATTTATGAATAAGTGTGAAGTTTGAATGCAAAAATGTGAAGATAAAATGAGAAACCCTGTAAATACAGAGGAGTCAGAGTCGAAGGATTTATGTAGCGACTCCACAGCCATGGTTTCCTCCAGACATAACATTTAGAATTGAGGTCAAACTGTTCAATCTTGGTTTCATTAGACTAGAGAATCTTTTTCCTCGTAGTCTAGGAGTCATTTAGGTGCTTTTCTGCTAACTTCTAGCAGGCTTTCATGTGTTTTGCACTAAGAGGCTTCCACCCAGCCGCATGGTTGTCCTTCTGTAACTTAGTCCCATCTCCACAAAGTATCTATGGAGCTCAGAGTGACCATCAGTTTCTTGGTCACCTCCCTAACTAAGACCTTTCTCTCTAAAATTCTGTTTTCATTTTGTCATTATGGGCTCCTGAGTGCAGAATAATGGGAAAAAATGTATAAAATTGTGGAATCAGGCTACAACAAATTTGAAAACAAAAATGAAGGGGGTTTGAATATGTTCTAAAGCCACCGTGTGTTATTGCAAACAACACTTAAATAGTTTTTTTTTTTTTTAGCTTGCTTTATCTGTGCATTTTGCAAAATAAATGGCAAGCTTTCAGTTAAACCAAAGTTCTACATGAAACTCAACTATTTTGATTTACTGCATCTAAACATAGTACAACCAACCTCTTTTGCCATGTCCGTATACTTCTGCTTTTCATTAGGATCCAGATAAGCCCACCAATCGGCCAAAATTTTTGTAGCTCCACGGTTATCCAGTCGAGGATGCTCCTGACGCACAAGGGAGCGGTGACGCTTACAAAACAGCAGGAAAGCGTTCATCGGTCGGCGAGCTCTCTGTTCGGGCGATTCACTGTCTTCTGCTTCATCGCCCTCATGATCAAGGCCATCAGCGTCAAGGAGCTGAACCTTAAACAGACAATTGTATAGAACATTAATAATTACATTATACATAGCAATTTATGAGTACAATTACTGGGATAAAAAATATAACATTTTCTGCAGTGGAATGAAAAGTTATAATAAAAAATTAGCAGATGTTTATCCTGTATAGGCCAGAGAGAAGATCAACTATAACATCCGAATGAAGAAAATGTATGTTACCCCCTTGTTTAAGAGAGCTTTCTGACTGTGACCGTTAGTGACATGATAATGGAAAGCAAAGCAGAATGACAAAGCTGAACAAAGAACAAAGCTGACTGAGAATGAGAACATAGCTCAGGTGTTCAGATAATTGTCACACCATTATCAGTAGGTTTTAAGTGAGTGAGATAGTTAGAATTCAGTAATGGCAGCTCACAGAATACCTCAGTGGTAGGTCTGCTTTAAAATGAAACACTACCACGTCTGCATATGATAATTAAGGTAAATTTACCCTAAGAACCCATTTACACTTATGCAATGTGGTAACATGAGGTAAAACATGTTTTAAGGAGTTATACCATAATTTATGGCAATGCACATACCACAGAGCGGTACAATGAAATTGAAGGCATTGCTACAGTAGTGAGCAGGAATCAGGATATAAATATGAGGAAAAGTTGACGTGTACCATACTGCACACAGTATGGTACACGTCATTGAAAAAGATGATGTTATATTTTGGCTGCACAATCAAGTGTAAAAAAGCACCAAATTAGAAAAGAACAGAGAATGTTTCTTTAAATAATGTTAACCTACAGAAGAGAACGTAAAGCTGTCTTCACTTAAAACATTCAATCAAGTGAAAAGCAAAATCCTTAACAATGAACTTGTACACTGCAAATGTAACATTTTCTACAACTACAAAAAAATCAAACCCTTGCATAAGAAATTAGTTTGGAGTATATACATTCACATTGGTTTGCATATAATAAACACAATGCATAATGCTAAAGACTGAAGAAATGGGGTCTACTTAAAAATGAGCAGCATGGGCTTACCACAAAACTAGTGGAGTATAGTAAAATTAATAAGAGTAGTAGCCAGAAGAAACGTACGGTCAACTGAATGGCCC
>NW_027321501.1:0-2219 GCF_032062135.1 Pyxicephalus adspersus | reverse complement strand
AAAAAAATTAGACAATGGGAATGCAATCTATATTCTATGAACACCATGTTTGTAAAGTCATTGTTGATATGGGATGATGAATTTGCCATTCAAATGTGTTTTGTACTGCTGCCGTATACCTTAATCAGGGTCATGGAGGTGCCATACAGGTGGCCTAGAAGCAATCCTTGTCTGACTGCAGACACGGGTTGAATGTTGCTTTCAAACTTTCGCATCTGAATTAAGTTTGCTTACATGTTCTATACAAAGCAATAGGGATTTAAAAATGTTTATCCATTCAATTGATTGTGGTGTACCCTGACATACAGTACATTGAATAATATATAACCATAAGGTATGTATGCCTGAAGCAACAGGTTTAGAAGGAGCAGCACCAAAACTTTAAAATGTGTGAATTGTGATCATTTTTTTCTTATCTTATCTTGGGGGGGGGGGGTAAAAGGTGTTAGAAGGAGTCAGGAGACTCCTTACAGTTCAGAAAACATGAAACCATCTCTCTGTATCTTGTCCTGCATGTAAAGCTGACATGTCTAAAAAGAATCATGCTGAGTGGTGGAGAGAATGCAATAATCCTGAGATGAGCTCATCTGTCCGCTGTCTCTCCTTTCACTGTCTAAGAACATGTAAAGGAAGGGAAAGGATCTGTAAGTGCTATTTAATTAGACATTGTTTGCAGTTATGCCAATACCAGTAGGAGGAGGGAGTACTGAAAATGTAGTATGGGGAGCTGAGGGGTTCTGTCTGCATCCAACCTCCCCAGAAATGCAATATATTGCAGCTTGTATGTTTTTAAATTAATGCTTGCATTAGTTTTCGATAAAATTGGAAAAAAGCACCCCTCCTTGTGTGGCGACATTCATTTCTACATCTATAGAGGGAGTCATGGTTTCCACTCATGCTAGACATCAAAGCACACTTGTTCAGCCCACAGAAAGTAACAAAAATGCATTTCTGACCAACCAGTGTTTTCTGTACTGGCTGAAAATGTTCTAATCTTGAAATGAAAACCAGCACAGCTACCACAGTAAAGAATTACCACTACCAAAGAAAAAACAGGCTGTTCTTCCCTGCCAAACATGGTGTGAATCTGGAGCGAATGGACAGAAATAGATATACTTTGCCAGATGAAATATGAATACAAGAATATTGAGCTACTAGGGAGGTATATTCTCCAACTAAACTCAGAATTCAGTACCTGAATGATGGAACTTGGGAGCTTGAGTATTCCAAGATTTTATTGGATTCGGCTGTGTGAATATCAGTATATCTAAAGTGTTATCTACTAGATGACATCATGTCTACAGGAGAAAGGAAGCAAAGAGCATAATCGCATTGGAAGAAGAGCACAAGGTCACCGGAGAAAATTGTCAGTTGCAGCCTGAATGGTGTAAGCTTTCAGGGCTATGCATTCCACATATGCAAACCTTTCACATTATAGATGTGTCAACCAAGGTAAAAACTTGAGCTTTAGTTCTTTCATATGCGAACAATTAGAAGTGGGAGAGATCTGAAGACTGAGAGCTTCCCTGCAGTGTATGGTCTTCATATTTCACTGCAAGGGTGTTTTTAGATGCATGATTTATGATTGGTGTACTTTGCCTTAGATGACATTTTTCTACAAGTTAAAAGGCCAAGCAAGAACAAGATAATATATTGTCATGTGTCCCTGTCTGGTCACTACACTTCAATCGCATAAAGAAGGCTCCTGGCAAGACTGGTACAAAAATATTCAAACATTTGTCATATGAGAGACTTCCACTTTCCTCGTGCTTCAAGTTGGCTCCATTGGGGGGCAAATCAAAATAATCCCTGCAGAGTAATGGAAGGTTTTGATTACTGTATAATTAAAAGCCCCTGCATGACAGTCTAAACAATTACTAAATCCATGTACTATTCGATGCATTAGCCTAATTAGGGTATTAAAAAAATCTGTACCGAATCTTCCTTCTTTTGTGTCCCACACTCTCCCCTACTAGACACTGCAGCTCAATGTGAGAAGTTTTTTTTTACACACAGTGCAGGGCTAGGTGTGGCCAGGTGCTGATTACCAAGTTCCAGGCTTGTGAATCAAGAATAATAATAATAATAATAATTACTATAAATATTAATAATATTAATAAACTGTATTTTTTAAAGCACTAACATTATGCAGTGCTGTACATTTAATAGGGGTTGCAAACATCAGGCAAACAATACAAACAATGGGCCTGATTTATTAA
>NW_027321500.1:0-2219 GCF_032062135.1 Pyxicephalus adspersus | reverse complement strand
GACTGGAGAATTAAGGATGGACTGTTATCTCAAATGTTATATTATTATATTGAGTAATACGGAAGATCAATGTTGGTAATATAGTAAGATAACACTGCTTATTATGTTAGGAGAGACAAAGTGGGAAGAAGGTGGTATAAGTGATGAAGCAGACAATTAAGAGGGCCACAGACACAGCATGTGATATGAAGCTGGAGAAACAGCACAGTATAGTTCATGTATAGAAGTTTTTCTCAAAATTTTGTAACATGAGGGAACCCTTGAAATAACTTTCAGGTCTTAGGGAACCCCTGCTATAATTGCTTAGGGAACCCCTGCTGTAATATTAAATCTATAGCTCTCAGTATATTAGTGTGTTCAGTGTGAAGAATGTCACCCTTACTGATAGCCAAAAAGATGATTGGTGCCAGCTATTCTGACCTAAGGGGCACAAACTGATTATTGCTGGAAGAACCCCTAGCAACCTCTGGAGGAAGCCTATGGTTCCACGGAACCCTGGTGGTGAAACTCTGATGTGAGAGTGGCTCAGTGATTAAACAATGGGAGCAAAGTGAAAAGTTCTGCAAAGAGGAAAGTGTTGCAAGAAATTAATGGTAAAACAAAGACTTACAAACAAACAGTGGTAAAACACAGATTCTGTAGAAATGATGATTTCTTCTTGACAAGCTTTCAGAATATGGTTTAATGTTTGATACAACGTTGGGGAGCCAATGTTTAAAATTATGTACGTTTTTATTATTGAGCATTCCAAAATTCCATAACTACTTTTTCCTATAATTTTTACAGCTTACTTTATTTTTTTCTAAAACAAAAATCCTAAACACTTACACTAATGAGCTTTTTGAAAAAAATTAGTCAATTGTTTTAATATTTTCCATATTTCACTGTTGTTGTAAGATCCCCAAAACAATCATACATGTTACTTTAAAAAAAAAAACATAAAACAGCCTGACAGGCCTCAAACATCCATTCCCTGCTTTTTATTTTTTTTATCACATTTATTATTTTAGATTTCACACTATAGCATTTTTATGTGCATTACAGTATTGTATGCTAAATTACCTATACATGATTATTATTATTAATATTATTATAGTTTGTATTAAGTGACCTCAAGTGGATGCCAATGCCTAACTAACTTTACAACAACAACTAAACAATGTCCAAATACATGGTCATGTTTTGTTCTGCAATGAAACCTGGCTTGAGTAGCCATGGTTTTGAATTTTCACAAAACACATTGATCATTTTCTGTAGTCTTTTTTCATTCATGCATATTCCACCCTTACTTTGCTGGATGTCTCTTTTCTAAGTTGGTCCTCCAAGGAATTTCTGAGTTCTTGAATATCCCGAAGCTCTTTTGTCCTTTCTTGTAAAGTAGACTCAAGCTGCAGTATCGAAATAAACATCTTTTATAATGTCTGTGATATGCCTATGTGCACCAATATATGTTTGAATTTTTAATAAAAGCAGTTATGACAAGGCCTATATATGAATGTGAACATACAAATTGTGTTATAAATAAGTATTTTTTATACAGGTTTTCCCCCTTAAAAAAGAGCTGCAGGTTCTGCTTTATCATAAGCCATATCCAAGAAAACAACCCCTCTAAGGCCCATGTCACAAAAGTAGGATACATAAGCCAAATACAGCTTTTTTTGGTGCCCATATGTATGCACTGTCCAAATATGCAATAGAGAAATATCCTTGTGTGATCAGTGTACACATACTTTAAAGGATAAATGGACATTATTACCTTTAACTTTGCTGTCACTCCTATAATAAAGTCCAGCAAAAATCACACAACCTATCCACCAATAAACTGGGGCCCTAACAGCAAACCAAATGACTTTATTAATTATAAAAATTAAATATTCATACCTGCTCCTTTTCTGCTTTAATTCTGTCCAGCTCAACTTTTAAACTTGATATTGAAGCTATTAAAGAAAAGAGAAAACACACACTATTACCATTTAAAAGCTGGATTAACACACAGAGAAAGTGATGGAAAATAGCACAGATGTACCACACTAATATTTTTAAAATAAATAAAAAAACACACACACACACACACACACATGTATATACAGAGTCATAAATATGTCAGCTACAGAGTCATAAATATTAGAAAACACTTGGGTATTAGGAGCTGTGCTTAGAGAAAGGTGATGCATTGGTAACTTTGGTGTTTGTAACAGACAAAAGAAAATGGTTGAAAA
>NW_027321499.1:0-2219 GCF_032062135.1 Pyxicephalus adspersus | reverse complement strand
CAAACCCAAACTCTGCTGTACAGGAAGGGGCAAGAGGCTGATACTAAGTCGAAATAGGGTTCCTACACTGCCAATTATGTGATTTTGTCCATAAACAAACATGCCTTACATTAGCATTATTATTGGATTGGATTACTATTAGGCTTTACATTGGGGCCAAGGATAATGTTTCTTGGCACAAGAATGGCTTCAGGATAGTTGAAGCTTTCCTAAGTCCTATGAGCTATATAAAGCACCATGAACCCATAAAACCACCCTCATTTCAGGAGTAAAATCTTTTACTTTCACTAATCAATGGGAACCTGAAATTGTATGAAATTTAGGCAAGGCCACATTCTGATTTCCATATTTTGTCTTTGCTAAGGTCAATGAATAGTTAATGTTACAATGAAAAAAGAAACAGAGGTGAACAGAACGCCCTGAGACAAAACTCAGAATTTAGGATTTTGTTAACTTTCTGTTTGTTTTCTATGACAGCTTTGCCTCACAATTTGCAAAGCCACCAAGGACAGCTGTGTTTAATTGTAACCGCCTGGAATGCAAAACTTCAGCTGGCTACATGGAGATACACAGTACAGGCAAAATTCTGTCATTCTGTTTTAAGAAAATGACTTTAGAATTACGATATATATTTATATACATTGAAAGGGAGTGACCCATGGGGTATAAGTATCTCCAGGCTTTTTCACAAAAGCATAGTGAGAGGCTCCAGGGTTGGTGAATGATAAGGAGAAAACTACCTTTCGCTAAATCTTGATAGGTCCTGGTATGGATTCTGGATTTTAAAACTGTTATAGAGCTTCAATGTCTCATATTATTATCATCTTTATATCTTTATATGTGAACTGATCCACAGGGCTACCCCCTTCTTTCTCTCCACCTTCTCTCTTATTTTCCTATTTTAGCCTGACACTGAGTGAAAAGGCTGACTGCTAAAAATGTATAGGTGCTGCATATTTGGCTTATTAAAACATGTGTGGGGAACCCCGTCTGAGTTTGTTTGCTCAGATGAGGAAAAGAAGTTTAAGCTCCGGATAAGGAAGGGATTCTTCACTGTAAGGTCAGTGAAAATGTGGAATCAGCTCCCTCAGGAAGTAGTTTCAGCAACTACTATAGATTGCTTTAAGAATGGATGATTTCTAGAAGCACAGAATATAACTGGGCATTAAGGCTTTAAAGTAAAAATAACAGAGACTGTTGATCCAGGGAACATCCGATTCCCTCATGGAATCAGGAAGGAATTTTTTCCCCTGTTAAAGCAAATTGTATCAGGGTTTTTTTTTGCCTTCCTCTCGACAAACTATGTCAATAGGGTTTTATATACGGCATATGTTTTTTTCCCTATGGATAAACATGATGGACTTATGTCTTTTTTCAATCTAACTTACTATGTAACTATGGGAGATGTTTGTTTGGTTTATACCACTGACAAACGTATTTGGACCATTCCTTGGTGTTCCTGACCAATTTATATAAATATACGAGTATATATGATCCATATAGAGAATTCACTTCACAATTATTTATTGTCATTACAAAGGACAAGAGGGCTCTCTTTGTGTCTGGAGGAAAACAAGTTTAGGCTCCGGATAAGGAAGGGATTATTTACTGTAAGGTCTGTGAAGATGTGGAATCAGCTCCCTCAGGAAGTAGTTTTAGCAACTACTATAGATTGCTTTATGAAAAAGCTGCATGATTTCTAGAAGTACAGAATATAACTGAGAATTAAAGCTTTAAGGAATTGACACCAGAGCCTGTTGATCCAGGTAATATCCAATTGCCTCACGGGATCAAGAAGAGATTTTTTCCCTTGTTGGATGAAATTGAACAGGGGTTTACAAAGGTTTTGCCTTCCTCTGGATCTACTATATGTATAGTGTTCTATCTAGAATATACTGGTTTCTGGTATGAATATTTTCTTAGTTGTTAAGCTTGATGCACCCATGTCTTTTTTCAACTTGACTAATTAATGTAGTTTAGCACCATCAATACCAGTTGGGTATGTCCACCCTACAATTCATATAGTAGATTGAAAGAGGGGGACAGGCATAGGACCAATCCTTATCCCAGTTCATGCTGGGGTGATGTAAAAAAATCTAAACAATGGTTTTGATTAAAAGTTGAGCAAAATCAATATGCACAGGATCCCCAACTTGGGATAAGGTAAGTACACTGATGTCCCCTATTTTTAAGGACCTCAAGCTGCAGAGTTCAGTTCT
>NW_027321498.1:0-2221 GCF_032062135.1 Pyxicephalus adspersus | reverse complement strand
TATACCTTGGTCCTGTTACCATTTCACAGGACCTAGGTGCTACAAACTAGACACAATATTCCTAAAGAATACAAGTGAAACAACGCATAAATTCCAGCCATTTAGTATCGTATACAAACTGACGCGTTTCGCCTCGATAGGCTTCTTCAGGGATTTGTTAGTTTACGAACTTAACGATCTATATATGTACTTAAAAAGAAATGAAGGGAACAAATACAGTTGAATTACAATTCATTTCTATGAAAATACAAAGAACAAATGTACTTTTGTCAATAGTAAATAAGGAAAAAAGGTATACACTAGTCCATATTAGAATATATTATAATTATGTACTCTGATCATTAAAATTCTCAATCATAATTTAGCTCTATTAGTTTTTCTTAGGATAGCATAAAATGCTACATATGGCCAGGTTTTGCTGTGCTTTGGTAAGGTGAAGTGTTTGGCATTTGAAGTGCCATTAACAAGGAATGGGGACCCAGCAAACCAACGCATATTCTGAGCTGCTTTAGTAAATTTGTGCACTAGTGTGAACGGGCCCTTAGTTACACTTAGGGCTCTATTTATTAGAGTCTGAAATCTGATTTATTAGAGTCTGAATCTGAAATCTCAAACATGTGGAATGTTTCTACATTATTTTTATTGATGTCAATTCAATGATCAAAATTTGTTTTCACTTCATTGTAAATTAATTATTAGTTTATTATATTATATATTAGTATAACTATTTATATTAGTCATTTATAAAAATAGATTTGTAAATAGAATAGAATTTTAAGCCCCAATGAATTTTAGTCTTTTTTTGGCATTGTTCCGGTCAAGCTGACCCAGGAAATTTTGCACTGTTTACCTGTGGCTTTTATCTAGTTGTGGCTGTTTGAACAAGGGTAAGGCTCATGTCAACCTGACCCGAGACTATTCTGTTTTGTGACATTTCTTAACTGCTTCTTTCCCAATTCCTAAACCTTAAAAATTAAATGCAAAATGAGCTGAGAGTTAATAAACATTATTATGTACACATCATAGACAAATACATTTAATTAAAACAGGTAGAATTTAATCTCACCATAGTATTGCATAGTCTTTCATTAAGAATCTGCATCTGCCTCTAGTTGTTCTTAAGTATTGAGAAATTTCCTTCAGTCTGTGGATTGACCTTATCAATATCTGCGAATAATTGTAATATCATTTATTTAAATCTATATGTACATTTAGCACTTGTTAGTGTAACAGTTGAGGGAGATAGCAATTGTTAGTAGTGTTGGTGTTCGAATTCGAAAATTCGAAAAATTGTAAAAACTGTGTTTAAAAAAAAAAAATAATAATTTTATAGTAACTTATCGATTGTTTGTGTTTTTTTAACTAACTTTTTTTTACAGGTTTTCCCACAATGACAATATGATTCCCGCGGCTGCGCAGCCGTGGGAATCCTCCTGTCATAGCGGGATCTCAGGGCACTATAGGTGATGAATGGGGAATGAGTATTGTTTTGAGAAGGGTTAAACCTCTTTTTTATTCTGGTCCAAGTTACAATCACACCATTTCTTGTACGGGCATGACTCTTCACCACTTTATCCCAAAAAATTAATTGATATAGGATTATAATAAATAAGGGGAAATCACTGTCTGGATGCAACCATTTATAAAACCTTGACAAAGAATTTTACCCTTCCCTAAAAATAGAATAGATAAGCAACCAAGCAGTCCTGGGCTTTTTAAACTTTTGTAAGGCTAGGTACACATGTGCAATAATTTTCATTTGAAAACGAATGATCAACAATTATTCCCGATTATTTTGAACAATCGTATTGTGCACAATTGTGTAAATGCTGTAACGATACGATGGATCAAATATAATCCACCAATAATGTACACAGACTAGACACAATCGTTCGAATGATGCAGGAAGTGACATGTACAGGATAAAGTGTATCACAGAACAATCCACGATCACTGAACGATCGTACACACAATAGATTGTGAACGATCATCACCCAATCAGATCCGCCGGGATGGTCAATCGTTTCCAACAAGATTCCTTGTTTGTCGGCATCCTTGACCAGTCATTGTGCACTATTTTTGTTAACAATTATCGAACTATCTGTCGTGGATTGTTCGTTTCCATTGACAATTATTGCACGTGTGTAAAGTCTTTCGAATGTAGTTTCATAGTTGTGCCCTACTATAAATCATAGATTGTAAAATACCACTGCTTCTAAAA
>NW_027321497.1:0-2223 GCF_032062135.1 Pyxicephalus adspersus | reverse complement strand
TTTTGTACAAATTGGGGAGAGGCAGGCTTGAGTTTAAAAACATTTGCCAGGCGTATTATGGCTGCGGTTGGATTTGTCAATAAATTCCTGCAGGATGGGTATTTTTCAATAGGAGAGGCTTGTCTGGAGGCTGTTGTTGTTTCACATTCAAACAGCGATGGTGAAGAGAGCCTGCATGTGGGTGCTTGCTCTGCTTTTGGAACTTCTCTTAATAATTGGGTTGCTGTGGTTAGGCTCCAGTCTCAATGATATAATTGACAGCAGTTTGGTATGTATATAGTATCTGTTCAGCTGTGTTTTATAGGGTAGTTATCAATAGTTTTAGGTGTGTGTGTTATCAATAAACTTTTTTTCTTTGGTCTGCTAAATACATAATTGAAGGAGTTTTGTTGTATTAATTACTACATGCAGATCAAAAATACCTGCTAATCTTACCTAAAATCTAGTGAGGTTGTAACTCAAGCAATGTTTACATTCCTGCCAAGTTCTCCTGTGTAAACTAAAGGACTGTTAAGTAGTTTTAACACCCTTCTTTTTCTTGAGTGGCAATGCTGCTTTTCCATAGATAAAGTGCAGAGAGTGATGCTTGTCACCCATGAAGTGTGTTACTGGCAGGATAAGAAGGAAAAACTAAAGCAGCTACCTTATCTATGGACCAATTAGCACCAATAAATTACTTTTTCTTTTTTTAAAAATTCTTTAAATGTTAACGTTACCTAAATCATTTCCGGTGGGTACTTTGGGGTGTGATCTCCTACCAAATTATCAAGATGACTCCACAAGTCATCTGTTTCCTGTTATAGATTAGTGTTCAGCCCAGATTTTTTTTTTTTTTTTTTAAGCTGTGTGGGAAGAAATTGTAGGCGGGTGGCAGCACCTGTATTATGACCCAACTCTTCATCCGGGTGGTTACTGAAAAGTGCTGAGTGGTGCACCCGACTAAAAGAGACTGGAGAGACTAGTGGATTATATAAAAGCTGCTATTCTTTCTCAGTTGGACTTCCCAGTGTATCTGTGTATTTTTTTATATCAGAAGAAAATCTTCTTCAAGAGTTTGACACCAGCGTTAGGCTTTCTAATGACTAATGTAGTTGGTTGACACATGAGGAAGGCTTTCTAATGACTAATGTAGTTGGTTGACACATGAGGATCTCTAGGGGGAATATCTTTGCCCTGAAGTCCCCAAGTAATGTTCCTTTTTGCCAGTAAACACACTAAAATGTTAGGCTTTGTTGATGTACTTGTTGACGCTGTACCTGTAGTTAAGAACACACTGTACCACTGTAGGTTTATAGATTCATACTAATCAAAAGGAGACAATGTGTGTCTTGTGAATGTGATCTCTTTATAAACAAAGCTGACATTCATTGATTTTTATTTTACGCACAATTAAATTATCTGAGGTTTTTTAAACTTCTTACCTTTAGGAACACTTTAGTTTGTTTGGTAAAGTTTTCCCTTACTCCTAAACTCATACTAATTTGCTGGGAAGGCTTGAATAAGAAATTTGAAGTTCAAACTTTAGTTTCTATAAACTATTTTGATGCATGTAATTGGCTGTATAGCTGTATATCTAGTCTTGAGTCTCTAGTGTTTTCATTAAGCTCGGTTCAACCCCTTTTTTTTCATACCTAATTTTGTGCTATTTGTTAAGACCACCTATAATAGTCATGGACTAATAGGGAATAGTTGGAAGGGTTGAAATTGCCCGCATGTTCAGAATCTGAATTTTTGCATAGTGGAGCACCCTGGGTTTTGGGCCTTCTGGTATTCCTAGTGGGTTCTGATACTTACTAAAGTTTTGTATTCGTTCAGTTTGTTTTAGTCATGCAAATTTACTAATAGGTGACCTTAAAAACAACTGAACCCTTGACAGTCAGCAGCAAAGGCTGAATCTTGCAGATGTTCATTTCTATCTAAAACTGTTAAACTTTTGTAATGATACAAGCAGTACTCAGATATGAGGGAAACTTTATCACTTTTATGGTGTTTTAAAGACATGATACTTAATGTAGCACTGAAAGCATTAAAGTCTCTATGGCATTTGAATGCAATGTGTAAATAACTTGTTTGGCTTATCTTCCATGCAGTGTTGAAACACAACACTGGCTTTGGTTCAAGGATTTTTTTTTGTACAAATTGGGGAGAGGCAGGCTTGAGTTTAAAAACATTTGCCAGGCGTATTATGGCTGCGGTTGGATTTGTCAATAAATTCCTGCAGGA
>NW_027321496.1:0-2223 GCF_032062135.1 Pyxicephalus adspersus | reverse complement strand
AACCTCAATTCACCTCTTTCACTCCCCAAGGTTACACTTGAACCCCAATTCTCCTCCTTTGCTCCCCAAGGTTACACTTGAACCCAATTCACCTCTTTTGGTCCCCAAGGTTACACACAAGCCCCAACACACCTCGTTCCCACCCCAAGGTTACACATGAAGCCCGATTCACCCCCCTCATTGCCTATGGTTACAAGTGAACCCCAATTCACCCTCTTCATTCCCAGAAATACACATGAACCCCATGAATTCCAGGGCTGTCTACCTGCAGGCTCTGTGAGGACATTGATCCCTACAATATGGGGATTATATATGAAACAAATATTTAGGAAAGTGCCATCTTACCCCCCCAGATCCCCAGCTTCAGCTGGGACCCGTCCATATTCTCCACATAATTGCCAAGAATTCTATTCAGCAGTTCAGCAAACATCGGTTCCAGCATCTTGAAGCTAGGTAAGTGTCCGTGCACTGTATGGGAGAAAGATGGAAAGCTTATACAGAGAAATACAACGCAGTCTCCCAGTACCGGCCTGCAAGGTCCTGCTATTAATGGAAGATGACAGAGTGTCAGCTCTTATTTCTGTCACCGTGCAGCCATGCAATGTGTTTTACTGTTTACCATGGACTGCAAGGCGGGCTTGTTATTGTCATGAACAGAGTCCTATGGCCGTGCCTACGCTGCTGTCACTGCCTATCCGGGGCCATGGCTGTCCTCCCGTTCTCGGTAACGCGCCTCTATGTTTGTGTCACGTGACCTGTCAGATGACCCAACCGCGCCGATATCCCCCTTTCATGTGACAGGCGGCGCGAGCAACCCGGTACAGAGGCAGGAAGCTGCGCTGAGCGATATAAACACACCGTGCTGTCTATGTGAGCGTTTATTTTAGCGGTATGAAAATGCATAGGGGCGCCATTATATTAACCATGACATAAAAGCCCCTAGTTACCTTTTCAGCGTGCACGAGCACTTTATAGAGGTTCTCCGTGCACTGCCTGATCATCTGACCCCGCCCATCTCCTCGCAACTCACCACAAGGCTGATCACTGTACCACGCCCACTCCCTCAGTACGAAACTCAGAGATTACTTGGCTCCGCCCATTTCATCGCTAGATGACAGGCTGACCAGTTGGCTCCGCCCATTTTCTAACTAGACGGCAGGCTGACCACCTAACCCCGCCCCCTTCATAGCTTTATGGAAGGGTCAGGTGATCAGTTTGGTGATCCAGAGTGATTAATGAATGTGGTCAGGTGATTGGCTGTGTGCACCAAAGTATTTAGGTGGACAGGGTTAGGGATAGGATCTGTGGGGGTGCTGAGGTTGTTCAGCCTGTAGTGGTACAGTGATAGAAGAGCTGGCTTAATTTTTATTGAGACTGTACTGGTTGGTGGAGGTGTGATGTGAACAGTGAGGAATAGTCACTGTCCCTGAGATGAAGTGACAGCTCTGCAAGACAAATATAGAAAGAGAAATATTCATACAATATGGCAGACCGACCTACATTTAGCCGCATTCTCTAACTATGAATGCAGCTAAATGTACACTACTAGATAAAAGTGCTGACAGGTAGTACAGGGAAGAGAAGTCGTGGTAACATGTGTCATTATAAAAGAATACATGTCAGCATTTTATATATAGCAGACTTTAGTTCTGCTTTGGCTAAACGTTTCTACCATTACTGACTTCCTTTAAAAGTTGCAAATGATCCGTCTATTACTTTGGCCCACTATCTTCAAGTTACAGATGAAGAGAAAATTTGCAGCTTAGAAAAGTCAGAGTAAAGTCAGAAATGTGCACACGTGTACTATAAAAGGTGACTGAAAATAAAGATGCCAGGGCCAGCATGACAGCCAGGTAACTTTCATTTGCAGAACTAAAAGTAGCAGTGGCAGCTTCCACGTATTCCAGG
This sequence comes from Pyxicephalus adspersus, assembly GCF_032062135.1. Taxonomy (NCBI): domain Eukaryota; kingdom Metazoa; phylum Chordata; class Amphibia; order Anura; family Pyxicephalidae; genus Pyxicephalus; species Pyxicephalus adspersus. The sequence goes on along the minus strand of NW_027321496.1, from coordinate 315 downwards.
AAACAGACAAAGCATCCTGTTCAAAGTTGAGTTGTCTAAAGATCTACCATGCTAATAAAGGAAAAAGTGTTGAGCTCTGATACCAATCTCAAAGAATAATTTACTCTCACCACAGACTTTTCCCTTTAAAGTTTTTACTGCAAAAAGCTTAATTGTGGTAAAAATGAAGAAAGGCGAAATGGTATATTTGAACAGCATAATAAATTAGGTTAAAAATATGAATGAAAAAATGAACCAACCCTATTTCCAAAAAAGTTGGGATACTTTTTTAAAATACATTTATTTTTTGTCACTGGAACCTTTATTTAACAGGCA
>NW_027321495.1:0-2224 GCF_032062135.1 Pyxicephalus adspersus | reverse complement strand
AGCAAAAGATTTTTTCTGCAAGTCATGCGAACGCCCCCCCCCCCCCAAATTAAGCCTACATCATGCACACAAACTAGCAGGGAATCCCCGTTTGTATCTAGGACTCATTCGTTTGTCCTTAACTCGGGGACTACTTGTAACTATATTTATTGTGGCAAGACACGGGTTTTACAGATTATTGTATAAGTGTAATACAAATTCATTTGTATGACTCAGGCACTAACCTGTACTGCACACACACAAATCTACATTTGTTTTAACAATACAAAGAGTGAATAAAGTTGTAAAGGATAAGCACCTTTTCAAACATGCATTAGTTTTTATTATTCATTGCCAGGAAAATGAAGTATACATTGAATGCAAATACAATCTTAACATTTCCCTTTATCTTGTCTTTTAACAGCTATCATAAAGGGTCCATCCACTTCAAATGTTCTTTTGTTTGCCTTGACGCCTGAATGCCGTCTTCCGGGAGCTTTGGGCGCTTTGTGCAGAGCGACATCAAATGAGGCATCTCGAGACCCTTTTGGGTTGTTATGCTTCTAATAGCCTGTTTACATTTACTACAGAGCTCTGGAAACATGGTCTATGTGCAGCTTCTCTCCTTTGTATTCTTCTTTAGCAGCAAATGCCCAATGACACGGGCCAGGAAGTGCTGTACATATAATACCATTTGGCCGTATTTCCCGATACGAAAAGCACTGAATCAAGTGGATAAAAGAAGGAGCTTTTTTTTTTTTTTTTTTGAAGTGTTAAAGTGACAAACGAAATGAGGGGATGTCAGCAATAAATAAACAAAGGAACTTTGGAAAAGAAGAAAAAAAAGAGTTACATTGTTTGATGGGCAATGGCTCTACTTTGGCTGAAGCTTTAGCTTGGGAAGAATCTTTGGTATCCAGCTCTTGCAGGTCTTACCACGCTCTTAATTCCAAACATTGACCATTGTATTGTTACCGTCACATAGAGATTCAAAAGTTTGATGAATTTGGTAAATTTTTCCAATTTTTGCGCAAATTTGTAAAATTGTTTGATGTCTGTAGGGCATCTTTACATAACACCAGGCTAATCTATAGATAAAGAATCTTTAATTAGGGGGAGGGGGGGTTATGTGTTAAAAAATGTCCATCCTTGAGGTATGGTGTATAGATCTAGCATAGATCAGTAACCAAAAACTTTATTTTGTTAGACAAGACATCAATAAAAATATCACGAAGACTATTTTTTGGGGCTTTTATTGGAGTACCTAAAGGCATTCAAAAATTATACTCCACTACAAAATTCTCATATCCCCCAGAACTACATTCCCCAAAACCCCTTTCCCTGAAATCAATACATGTAGAGAGAGTGTAAGCCACCCACCAAAAATCCTCACAGTACTATACTGCCCTTAAGTGCTCTCTATACTTACTGGGCATATTTTCATTTTAGAAATGATGAGTAATTGTCATTGGTTCCTTGGGATTTACATATTTGGCCATATCCACCAATGGATTTAACTGTTAACCCAGCCTTGAAAATTAGACAAACTGCTAGATCAGCATGGTCATCACTCCCCCAACCTGTGATGGGGAAAGAAGCATGCCTGTGAGCTAAACACTCTGATCAGTCTGATCTCTCCTGTTGTCAGAACACTTGCATCTGACTTTCCCTTATTACTGCCCTTTTCCAAGCCCTGTCCTTTGATAAACTATATTAGGGCATCCAGCATTATTTCTGGCTTCTGTACATTTACTGTATATAATCAAGTATCAACAGTTTCTTTTTCTGCCTTCAAAATGCCATGGGAAAAAGAAACTTGGTTTATACTCGGATGACACCTTGTGGCATGTCCTGGAACTGTGTTGTCTCGGGCATGACAGATCAGAGCTGTCAAAGACAGACTGTTTGTAACAAACTTTATATGAGGACACAGCACCATCCAATGGTGAACAACAATAATGGAATAAGATCATTTAAGAGCAAGTGACTAATCATAACCAGCTCAAAAGTACAAAAAATATTTACCCTGTATAAAAAAAAAAGGAGGTAAAGATATACAGCACTGACTGAGCACATCCGACTTTAATTTTTGTCCTTTTCATTTAAAAATTTAAAACAACACACACTATGGATGTATTTATTCACCTTTATTTAGGTAACATTTATTTTGATTGCTTTATGAATGTTAGCAGTAACAGCAGCATTTTGTGCCCTAGGTTTATACTCAGTATTTTTCCATTAAGTG
>NW_027321494.1:0-2224 GCF_032062135.1 Pyxicephalus adspersus | reverse complement strand
ATAGTGGTGTGAGCCCTGAGAAGGTCCAAGGTTTAAAATCTAAACAGCAGCCTGGACTTCTCCAGAGCCTCTAGAGGTGAGAATGTTGCACTGCAAGCTGCTGCCAGCTTCCAGTCCTTGGGCACACTAGGGGGGTTAGAACAGTGTGTGGTACCGAATCACCAGGAAGGAGAATTGTCAAAGAAGGCTGAGGTCAAGGCAGGCAGCAAACAAGAGCGCCCCCTAGATGCTCTATCTCTCTGTCAATCCATAGTGCCCCCTAGAGGCTCCATTTCTCTATGCGTGACAGTTCCTGCCTGCTTCCTTTGGTACTAAATTTGCTCAAATATTGTTAACCTGCCTAACTCCTGTTAAAGCTTGGCTGTTGATTTTCAGATTTTTAATAACAATTCTTTTTTCCTTTGGATACAAAAATTCTGCCACAACATATAAAACACAATGGCTATAAACAAAATATAATCAGGAATCCACCTGTTTTTTGTCATGTTGGTGTCATTGTGTTGGTGGTGGAATGATTTCTTAGCACGTGACAGATATATTTATTTCATTTTTTGTTGAGTTATGCAAAGAATTTAGACTGCTTTGAAGATATGACACAAGGGGGCGCTACAAATGAAGAAAATGTTGTCTTCATTCTTTGATGGGTCATTAAGGGGTTGGCCACGTCCAGTATTGAGGGAGGTGCAGGGTTGAATTATTATGGAATGGATTCCCAGGAAGTTTAGCGATCGCCTCGCCTTTCATTGTAAACTTTACTTTAGGATTTATCAGCACCGGCCCTCAATGGATTCTGTGTGCTGAGAGCAGATAATCAGAAGACACCATGGAGCACCTTCTGCCCTTTCAATGTAGAAGAAAAGGGAGGGCTCTGGGTATTCCCGGTCTCAGTCACATGAGTTATACGGAGGGAATATATGGAACAAAATCACCGGGACATTTTATACTTAGTGCTGTGATTCGGATAATACACTTGGAATGCATGGTGTCAGGTGGTGAATGATATTCTGCACCCAGTGGGGTGAATTTGGGGTCTGCAGAAGGAGAGGATATAAGTGGGGTCTGGGGAGAGGTTTCAAAAGACAGAAGAAGCCGGGTAGGCAAGTTTGAAAAAATAGGTTTTGAGCGCTCTTTTAAATGAGCAGAAAGTAGGAGCAAGCCGAACAGGAAATGAAGAAATATTAGGAGCGAAATGACTTGGTAGTAATTTATAGAGATTTTGAGTCCATATTACATTTTTTTAAGGAGTGGGTCACATGAAAATTTGGTTATGGTTATCGGGCAATTAGCCGATCCCCTTAAAACAGAACTCCCCCCCCAAAAAAAAAACACCTTTACCGATATAAAGCCGTCCATCACTCAGCAATCTGAGTCCAGTAGGTCCTGCACCACCCCGGTTTCTCTCTTCTTTCCAGTGTGGACTGCACACCTTTCTTCTAGGTTCTGCTCACATCACCTGATCTCGCACTGCGCAGGTACAAGGTCAGGTGACACGTATTCCAGAAAATTTTTAAAAAAGAGTATTGTTCTCACTGCACATGTGCAGCATCTGCACTCTTTTTACATTCTATAAAAGCCCCTTATGGTGCATGCCCAATCCCAGGCAGAAGGAACAGCATGCAGCCTCCTGTGACAGGTGACACGTGTATATCCCAGGAGGCTGTGGGTTACCCTGCAGTCTTTACTGCCATGGCAGGAAAGATGGAAGGAGTGGGGTCCTCCCCAACAAATATTAAAAAATAGTCAAAAAGAAATTTAAAAACCACCAAACCCTTTAATATGGTTCGCTTTAACCCCAACTAGAGCTAGTGGAATGCAAGAACAGTTTTTAAATGGGGCCCCATGCAAATATGAAGTGAGGGCCCAAAATGCACAGCATTCCAGCTCCCTGCACCCCCTGCCATTCTGGTATTGGGGGGACCCTGGGCAATTTCCTATTCTGAAACTCCACAAAAAAACAGCCCTTGCAGCGAGCATATATTCAACCCTTAGTTGCCCATGCACTGGATTTCTGCCCCATGGCTGCTTTTGATGCCCTTACCAACCAACCTCTGGCAGAAAAAAGGGGAATGACTTAGCTTTGGGCTTGTTGGCTACAACAGCACTCCAGAGCCATTTTCAAGGGAATGTAGCCACCCTGTAATAGAAACAAAGGACAGAAGCCAGACGTGGCTGAGCTCGGTTATTTCAAAACCATTATTTCTAATTTTTAGAGACTCTTTAGTGA
>NW_027321493.1:0-2224 GCF_032062135.1 Pyxicephalus adspersus | reverse complement strand
CTACTGATGCTGCCGCCACCTCCAGACTCTGTCATTGTGCCACTCTGTGGCCTACTGATGCTGCCGCCACCTCCAGACTCTGTCATTGTGGGTGTGGCTTCTGAGGAAGCAGCTGCAGACTGGTCTGGTCTGGTCCTCTCTCTCCGATGTCTGGCTCTAGCCAAGTTCCCCAGGAAAGCCCCAGGCTTCTCGGCCTATACATGATGCAGACTTTGATGGATTCCATACAACAGATTCCCCAGGTACTGATAAGAATGAAAGCTGTGAAATTTCTGATAAAGATGTTTGTCATGTGAAGAGCAGTATGAAGCATGAACATGAATTGGATAAACCTGTACCGCAGATGGTAGGTTGTATCCAGGGAAGCCCAGCAATGGAGCAGTCAGTGCAGTCAGGTCAGAGCAGTGTTGGGGCAGCACAGAAAGCTTTGCCCACCCCACAGGTGGTTCAGAGGGTGACTCAGAGTCAGTCTACCCCACAGAGAGTTGATGGCGGGGCAGCACCGGCCCAGCACAGTGCAGCTATTTCGCAGACGCCAAGGAAGATTTCCTTGCAACAAAAGACAATAAAGGAGAATTTGCAGCAACAAGTTTTGATTCCCAACGACCAGGTGCGCTCAGCCCGCCTGAGAGCCCAGCAAAGTAAAAACAGTGCTGAAAGTACTAAAAAGCCAACAAATGCGGCTTCGGGGGCTCCATCAGCTCAGAAATCCTCCCAGATTTCTGCAAATACAACCAGCAGTACAAAGCTCCAGTCTGAGATGAGGTCAGCGAACCACAAATCACCGCAGATTTGTCCATCACCTGTGAGTGGGAAGGGGGCATCACATGACATGGCTTCCAGTCCATCTGAGGACCCAGCAACGTTTAAACACCCTGCAGAGGTGACCGAGCAGAAAGTAACAGCCTGCCAGCCTGGGCTGTGCCTAGCACAGAACATTCCAGCCCTTGTAAAAGAAATGGAAAGCCTGAGGAAAGCAAAGAGAACAATACAGAGCCAGATAGGGGGAATTTATAAATTAAAGGCTGCAAATCCCTCCAAGGAGGCTCTGTATGACAGCAAGCTGAAATCACTGGCTATGGAACTCGCTTCAGTGGTTGGGAAGATCGACTCAGTCCAGGAACAACTGGAACCCATAGGAGAGGCTTATAAGATTAAACTGGGAGGAGAAATTAGAAGCTGGGAATGTAAAAGTTCAATGTTGAAAACATTTCAAGCTGACCTATAGAGAAAGGGTGGGGATGTTAAAGACCTACCTGGTCCCTGTATTTCTCTATGTGTCTGTCGTCTTCCCATTGCCTGATAGCCTATCTGCTAGACTGTTTAGTTTGTTTTTCCAGCTTTTGTGGGGGAATAGGTTAAACCTAATAAAAAGAGGAGTGACCTACCTGCAGAGAGGGGAAGGGGGTTTGGGCATGCTGAATCTGGGGCTATTTTTTGACTCCTTGTTCCTGAAAGTGAATTTTGGGGGTAGGCAACGTCAGAGCTTGGAGAGAGCCCTTTGCAGAATGCTGGTTAAGGGGAAATACACTAAAGAGGGGGAGATGGTTCCGCTATACCTGCGCTCAGGTCTGAATTCCCTGAGGAAATGGGGAATAGAGAAGTCATACCTGGAGAACAGCACAAGAAAAGAGCTCTACCATAGTATCTGCAGGTCCTTCTTCTGCTCTCCGCTGACACTCAGAGACTGTGTCACATCGGCTCTGCAGGAAAGTTTGAAATATCTAAATGGCCATAGATTACCTGCAAAGGTGTTTGATGTAACCTGGTTGTCCTTGCTCGGAGGGGGCTCGGAGCCAGAAGAAAGAGACCCTCGGAGTCAAGTCCCCGCCTGATGCTACACATCAGATGTCAAGTGCTTCTTCTTTCACCCACCTTCATCAGCGGGTACTGGTGTTGCCACCCACCACCCCACTCTGTCACCGGCTGCCATCTCCACTCTATGTCACCTTGCCACTCTGTGGTATCCTCCTGATGCTGCCGCCTGCCGAGTACAAAACTCTAGAAGCCAGATACTAATGCCGTCCATACTTTGTTCCAGAGCCCACCACCCCTTCCTCCTACTGTTACTGCTCCCGCCTGCCCAGTACCCAGTACCCAGCTGTAGATGCCAGTTAACAAGGCTGTCCATGCTGCATTTTAGAAAGTTACAGCTAGCAGATAGGAAAAGGCAGTGCCCTACAAAGCAATGTCTTCATTAGCTACAGCTTGTTCACTGTCCATA
>NW_027321492.1:0-2225 GCF_032062135.1 Pyxicephalus adspersus | reverse complement strand
TAACACTGACCCTTTAACTGCCAAAATGATAACATATGGTGAAAATGTAACACCAAGTGTACAATAAATTCAAATAAAGAAAACATGACTGCCAAACTAGATAGCTATCTATATCTTATTGGCTCTACTTATCTAATCCCCCAGGATGGTGCCCATTACAAACCAAGCAATAAACTATTTTTGAAATTTAAAAAAGTATTTGACCCTTAGTATTTTCTTATGAGCTTATAGAATGAATATTGTTCAGTTGTGTGTACTACTACCTTTTGACCATTAGGCGGGGCTCAAGGGAGTACACACACTGATATAGTGTTTGTTTCTTGCGTGGAATAGTGACATGTGATATGATGATGTCATCAGAAGGTGCCTGAGAGTGATGGCAATGAGGCCCGGATCTGATTGGTCACAAACAGGAGAGGTGGCTCTAAAAGAAGCAGAATCACCTGAGTACCAAAGAGAAGTGGAAATACCTTTACAATTAATGCAAAATTTTATCTGATTGGACAGTCTTGAAGGGAGTACTGGCAAAGCGTTTTTGAATCTGTCAAAGATTTGTATTCGTTGGTTTGTAGAGAAATCTACCATAATGAATTATAGGGGCCAGACCAAGAGAGGAAAATATTAGCCAACATAGTGCAGCCATTTTTTTTAATTTTATATACAGGATGACAATCACAAATCCGGCAACCTCCGGATCTGAGTTGCGCCAGATTTTTAAAATTCCTGATTTTTTATTTTTATAATTACCTTCACACACTGGCCAGTCTTCCTCTTGCTGCACCGCAGACATCTGGCACGGTTCCAGGGAGCACGGACGTCTCAACGTGTAATCAGTGCTGCAAGCAAGACCTGACAGCTGTTTCTGCAGAACAGCGTCATGAAAACATTAGTAGCCAAACAGTGTACTGCAGTCCCTGTATTGAAAATGCGATCCAAAATTCATGCCGGGAAACTGAAGGACCCGGATTATCGATGGCCGGATTTTCCATTGTCAACCGGTACATGATTGTGCATTTGGTAATACACTCTCACCTTATGTTCTTATTTGTTTTTATGGAAATGGACAACCTTGTTGTACCTGAAATGTTACAACTAACTTAAAGTGTTCCTAAACTCAGAAATTTCACTTTACATAAAAGGGTAGACAACCCTTTTATGTAAGGCAAAAATTCTGTTTGTTTTTTTAGGTGCAACACCCATTTTTTTTTAATCGCCTAGGCGATCAAGAGTGAATGGGAGTGCAGTCTCCCCAGGGATACCTAAGTCACGCATCCTGGGAGGCTTTTGGGTGCTCCTTCTGCGCATGTATCTCGGGAATGCGCAGAAGAAACCTTTTCGTGCAAAGGGAAAAATTTGCTGATCTTAAGCATGCGCATCGAGATCGGCAAGTCTTTTTCCTAACCTACGTCACCCGATCTCTTGCCTGGGTCAGGTGACCTAGGAAGAAGGCGAAGATGGCAGCGCTTGGTGCACTGGCTCCGAGACGGATGCCGGGACAACGTGGGACCCGATAGAAGGCACCTCCAGACCGATCGACTGCACTGCAGGTTTGAAGGTAAGTAGACTTTTTTTTTTGTTTTAGGCATTTTTGAGTTTAGTTCTTCTTTAAGCCATGTACAGTGATTTTTTTATTTCAATAAAATGGGGTTGATTTACAAAATGAAAATAGGATTTTCACAAAGCAAAGTGAATTATTCCATTGCACAGGATATTTCATTTTGCTTAGCAAATGAGATGGAGCTCAAATAACTGTTCCAATCACAAAGAAACATCTTGTTTTTAAGATTCCCTTGCACAGGATTTAGTATTATTCGCAAAGTGAATTTTTCACAGCACATGATGATTATTAAAATTACAGAGGTATCAACCTACTGCTGCTGGTAATCTAAAATCTCGCCGCTCCCATACATTCACTAAGCTAAGTAAAATTGTCCCTTGCAAGGTAATAGTTCACCTTGGTAAGTGCGCAGCTTATATTCCTTTAAGTGAATCATGCCTAATCACCTATTGTGTGTTTTATCTGTCAGACCCTTCCACTTGGTAACCTGCATCACGCTGCAAACAGGTGGGAACCTTCAACCACATTTTGCCAGGGAGAACAAACACATTTGAAAAAAAAAAAATAAAAAAAGTCCAGGTCAGTTAAATTCACTTAAAAGAATGTGTCATTATTTTTTTGCAATGCATTTGAAATCTTTTAAAACCAAAACATCCTATTAGAAAAC
>NW_027321491.1:0-2225 GCF_032062135.1 Pyxicephalus adspersus | reverse complement strand
CAAAAATCTACAACATATACAACTCCATGCACCTCTAATGCCAAGGTGTAAATATTGACTAAAACAATTAACTGGTTAGGTGATCCAAAGTCATAAGGGTATGTTTAAAAGGGACAAATAGTTGTAAAAGCATTTGCTGTTTGTGGCATAATTTTTTATTATAATGTATTTTATATTCATAAAGTGAATTCATTTTACATGTCTATCCATCAAGCCTTCCCTTTCATTCACACAACACTTGGGTTTCTATTTATAAAACAGGGAATCAGACCTTCCCTGGTGGAAGTCTTCTAGGTTCATGTATTTGTTGGCAGTAATTGATTTCCATCAGAGATAGTTTGAGGAAACATCAGATTTTTTATAAATAGAGACCTTGGATATTTTATTCTTCATTGGTAAATCTAGATCTCTGTAACATTTACTGTATCTGTAAGTGTTGCTTTCACTGACCGCAGTATTTAAAATATAAATACATATTTTATAATAAACATACTGCAAATGTGAACTTTAGTATTTGTTCTCTTCAGCCACTACCAGGAAACATTATAACAAGAACACTTTGGAACACATAGATATAAAAATAATATATAAAATATATAAAAAATATATAAAATATAAAAATATATAAAAATAAGCATTTTTAAACAGAAAGAAATCATAAACTAGAGAATTTCAAAATCAAATTTATTTGATCATTATATTTTTGTTAATTCTTCATTTTTGCTTGATTTTTTTCTTTCTTTTTTCTTAACTTCAAGAAATACAAATATGTTTTTAGTAATCATCTTGTATCAGTTTTCAGCCAGAACATCAACAATTAACAACAAACAAATTAAAATATACATATATACATAATAAAATTATATATACATATTATATATATAAAATTATATATATAAATTATAATATAAAAAGAGCTATTTTGAAAAATATTTAAAATGTTATTAGTAGATCTCACTTTTAGCTGAATTTTACTAATACAATTCACTCAAAAACACAAGTAATACTTAGGAGTATCTTTTAGTATACTGCATTTTCGTATCATATCGCACATTCACATATCGTACATTCCAGAGGTTAAAAAACCATTTAGGATAGAAGGTTGTAGATTTGTTCCTCATTCTATCACCTTTTCAGAGTTTTAAGGATTAGAGAAATAGTATAACCATTAACATTCTAAAGTATCAAATGCCTTAGGCATATTAGGCATATTAACTTCTAATGCTAATAAGGATTTAACCGTTGGAATTAATATAATAATTTACATTTATTACCTGTCTGACATTGTCTTAGGCATATCTACAAAGGACAAATCCTGTCTGATAAAAAATAAGTTTTACTTTCCCTAATTATTTGCATGGGATTGTCAAATCTTTATTTATTACCAATAATGAAAATTTTCACATTTAAGTAATTACTTTGGGGAAATATTAAGGAATATGAAACAAGAATTTTGTTTTCAGTCAGGTCAAGAGTTTAATATATGAAGCAAAAAAATCATTTGGGCCCTGGTGTTTTAGAAACATTATTAAAGCTTCAATGTCTTCTGAATTCATTAAATTGGTAAATGGTTGTGACTCGTGTATTGAAGGAAGTTCTGGCATAATTTGATTTTTAGTAATGTTTTTGTTATGTGTATTATAGAAATCTAAGACATAGATATAAATAAACAATGAATTATGGGGTGTAAAATGGTCTCATAAACCTGATCTTTTATTAACAAACAACCTATCAGGATTATTTATTTTTCCTGTAAAATGTACCTTTTGATGATCTGCATTTCTAGTAAATGTAACAGCTAGAGTTTTATTGATTTTTTAATGTACCTAAGAAATAAAAGCAATTGTTAGGAAAATGGCTTTCTTGACAATAAAAATGAAAATTGAGAGGTCTATTTATAAAGCCATTTGATTTCTTTCTGCTGTGTTAAGCAAAGAGAATTATTTGAAGCATTTAAGACTCAACACTGTGGCCCAAATTTTAAAAATTGTCCGTAAAATTTAGGCCAAAGTATGCGTAACCCTACAAAGTACAATAAAAGGATGGTAGTAATATACTCTACACTATACATGAGCCAGAATAAGTAAGGAATAGATACAGTGGCTTTGTTTCAGTAAACTGACAAGTGCTAGCCGAGGAATCACTTTATTATTTGTATTATAAGGTCCTTTTTCCAAATATAAAGAATAGCATTTTATTTTCTTTAGGAACTCCCAAGTTATGAA
>NW_027321490.1:0-2225 GCF_032062135.1 Pyxicephalus adspersus | reverse complement strand
AATGTTCACTGGCGCTATAACCTGCAGGAGATATTGACTAAAAAGAATCAATGAAACTTTGTATTCTGAGCATTGTGTTGAGCAGAAATTATCAAAAATTCTGTGTCGCTGAAATGACAGCATAACCTTTACAGAGCAATGTTAGGATAGGGAGGACGGTGACAAGAGATCGCGCTCACCACAATAATAAAATGGTGGATCGAGAGAGGGAAAGGTGAAGTGAGAGAGCGAGTGAAGGAGTGAGCAAAGAGAAAAGGTGGAAGGAGAGAGTGCCCCAATTATACTGTATTTATCAATTAGGTCCTAGTTGTGAGAGAGAGTGGGGAGTACTCTGAGGGACTACTGAGCGAGTGAAAAGTGGAACGAGAGAGCAAGCAAAGAGGGAGAGGTGGATCGAGAGAACAAGTGAGGGAGTGAGCAAAGAGAGAAAGGTGGAATGCTAGAGCGAGCAAAGAAAGAAACGTGGAAGGAAAAAGCGAGCAAAGAGAAAAAAGGTGGATGGAGAGACCGAACGAGCGAGCGAAGAGAGAAAGGTGGAAGGAGAGAGCGAGCGAAGAGAGAGGTGGAAGGAGAGAGCGAAGAGAGAAAGGTGGAAGGAGAGAGCAAGCGAGAGAAAGGTGGAAGGACAGAACGAGTGAAGAGAGAGGTGGAAGGAGAATGCAAGCGAGTGAAGAGAAAGGTGGAAGGAGAGAGCAAGCGAGCGAAAAGAGAAAGGTGAAAGGAGAGAGCGAGCGAAGAGAGAAAGGTAGAACAAGAAAGCGAGCAAAGAGAGAAGTGAGAAAAAGTGCACAAAAGGGTGAAGGGAGAAAAGCAGAGAGAGGGAGAGAAGAGAGAAAAGAGAAAAAAAACGATGAGAGAAAGAAAAGTAGAGTGAGAGATTGAGAACACAAAAAGAAGAAAAGAGAGCAGAGCGTACAGAGAGTACAGCATAAAGAAAAAAAAATTATATATATAAACTGTCAGACTTGTGTTACCCCTTTGCAGCACCTTCCAACACATTCTCATACACAGAGGCAACCAGATGAAGCAAAACATTAATACCGGTAAAAATTTTAGATTTTCAGGAATAGACTTTGGTCCTAACTGTATTCAGCAGGAGCCAACAGAATTTGTGACTACATGATAAAAGTAACACTCCAAATGCAGTGAACTCTATTATATTAACCCAGACCATAAAATGAAAAGTTAAAGCATATGTATATAAATATTTCACCTTCTCACAGATTTCTGTAATTAGGTGAATTAAACATCAAACTTTGTCATGTGACTAATGCTGGTCTTTCAGAGGATTTTGGTGGCAAAGCCAGTTGGTTAGTCTGCAAAATACTTCATAGGACAGATACAACATAACTAATGCCTAGGCAAATGTCACATGATTTGAAACCAAGTTGGGGAAAAAAAAATCTTCAGACACATACAATTCATTTCTTACCTCTGGAATGTTGGAAACTATTTCGACAGTAACTCCGCAACTTGTAATATTGCTCCTGTGAGACATTCTTCTTAGTAAATTCTGAGCAAAACCCTACAAAAAGAAAAAAGTGTAAAATAAAACTATAACATGAAACTGCATCAATAAAAAAAGGAAATGGTAACCTAGGTATGTCAGGTCACACCAGCAAGACATTTCCCAGCAATGAGTGATTGACAGGCAATCTTTAATTAAGAAATGTGAAGTTAGAAAGTATCACTCGTGCACCACTTTTACAAAATCCTAACCTTACTTTACCAAGAACTCAAGAAAGAAAATACCTATTATAATTAAAGCATGTCTTTTGTGTAATTAAAAAAAACTTTAAACTAGAAATAACTCTAAATCAGATGAACCACTAGATTGGATTTATTGCATACCAAAACACTTGAAAAATTGCTTTTTTTTTTTTTTTTTTACTTTTTTTTATATTGATATCACAAGAAGCTGAGAAGCCCCTTTGTAGTCTATTACCCCTGACTACTATGTACTAGCTTGGAGCAGCCTGGTTTAGGACTCTAAAAGGAATTTTAGCACACTTTTAACTTAAAAAAGCACTTTTTTTAACACTGTAATTCAATCTAACAATGACTAGTTTACGAGTTTTTTAAATAGTATATGATAAGAAAGGACTTAAGGTGCGTACACACTTCCAATTTTTATCATTCCAATCGAACGACGAACGATCGATTGGGCAAAAAATCGTTCGTAAAAAAGTAACCAACGACGCCGACGAACGAGGAAACTCGTTGGA
>NW_027321489.1:0-2225 GCF_032062135.1 Pyxicephalus adspersus | reverse complement strand
AAGTGAAATAACGGACCACTGTACTAACTAGAAAAAGTGTGTCAAAATCAAAACCCTGGCCCGACTGAAAAGCCCCATACACCCACTCCGCATAACTTAACTTGGAGAGGAAAGGAATTCCTAGAGCACCCCCAACCCTATTTGTAGATCTCTACGTTGAAAGGGCAATGGAGCAGGAAGTGGTTCATAGACTCCTCTACCCCTCCACACTCGGGCCTGGGGCACCCACGGTCCCCCAGAGCACGGTACTTAAGATTGCCCCTCACGTAGAGTCTGCCCTGGAAGGCTAGCCAGGTCAGGTCCCTGAACTTTAGCGGCACCCGCTCCAAATTTAGCAAGCGCAACCCCAACCTCAAGCACCTGACCCGGGCAATCCCTCAAGGCCAAAGGCTCGTGACACACTAAGTTCAAGACCCTGTTTCCAAGATCTCTCCTGGGCAGAGATCTGACCTCCTCAGCCGTCACTTGCCATTGCCTGAGCAGCTTCAAGCACTGAGCAGCTTCAAGCACTGAGCAACATAAGCCGGCAGATTGCCATGACGAACCCTCAGGCTTTTAACTGCACCACCGTTCACCCAGGCCCCCAGAAAAGGACCAAACCAGTCTTGAAAAGACAAAACCCACCTAGGAGGCCTCCCTGCAAACATGCTGGAGAAATTAAATTTAATGAACAGCAGGGAGAAAAAGATTATCGGGTTGACCATGCCTAAGCCACCCAACCTCCTAGGCAGGTATGTCACACACCTATTAACCACATTCAGCCTGTTCCCCCGTAACAATTGGAAAAAGCAGCTGAACAGCCTCGCATAGCAAGATGCTGGCAAGACGCAGACATAGCTAATGTACAAAAGGACAGGTATCAGATAAGTCTTGATAAGGTCAATCCTTTCCCTCAAGGAGAGCCGCCACCCTTTCCAGCGTGCTACCTTGTCTGCGGAGACAAGCAGAGCTCTCCCTCAAAAAAAACCTATCTATCCTACTCTTACAACTACCTCGCTGATACGTGAACCCAGTGCTGCCCGGATTGCAGCGAACGTGTGCATCGACCAGGCCTGCTTCCCTAACTATGCTATTCAAAAAAACGCTATCATATCCCAGCTGGCCTCCGGTACCTCCTCTGTCCAAGGGCCTAACAATGGTGTTGAAATCACCACCAAAGACCACTTGCCGAGACGTAAAGAGGAAGGGCTTGATCCTTGCAAAGAGGCACTTTCTGTCCCACTTAGACTGGGGCCCATAAATATTAATGAGGCGCAGTTCGTGCCCCCCTGCAAGGACGTCAAAGACCATGCATCTCCCCAATTCCAACTCTAATACCCGCCGGCAGGTCACCTTATGGGTCTTAAAAAGTACCGCCACTCTGCCGTAAGGCTCAGCCGCAAGAGACCAGAAGGAAGGGCCGCAACGCCACTCCCTCTTGGCGGCATGAATGTCCGCCAAGCTATCCAGCCTGGTCTCCTGCAAAAACAAAATGTCAGCCTCAAACCTGCTGAGCAAAAATAAGGCAACTTCACGAGCTCTTACTGATTTTACGCTGGCAACGTTAATGGTTGCCAAGCGGAGCGGAGCGGGTCCTGCCATCAGGGTATTGGAGGCACCTGCTTCCTTACCTTATGTTTGTCCTTCGATTCCCACGTTGGTGATCTGGTCCTTTTTAAGACACCGGGTGAGGGATTGTCCTCCATGGAAGAAACTGACTCTTCCCCATCCTCATCCCCTGAGAGGACCTGAAACCTATTACCAGAGGCTAAACACTCAGCCTCTGTGTCCTGAGCCACTCCTGCGATGCGCAGTCTCCTCTTTTTCTTTTTTTTGCCACTCCTCCTCCTCGCCTCGAGCCAGGCATCACCTTCCTCAATAGGAGCCTGATCTGCCACCTGCCTGCCACAACCGCTATTGTTATCAGGAGCATGAGGGGCAGAGACTGGCAAGGTATGCGCGGAGGAAACCTCCGCCACTGGCAAAGCAGAGGGAGGAGCAACCGCCGATACCTGATGTACCGGAGCAGGCACGTCAGGTATGGAAGGGGCCTGAACTGGTGGGGGAACCCTTGCTGACTGTTTGTCCACGGTCACTGCAGAAAGGGGTGACGTCACGCTGATACTTGACACGCCCCCTGGTGAATCTGTTCTTGCCATGCCTGCCAGGTCTTCACGGGCGTGCCAATTTTTGGCTGCCCACGGACAGGAAGCGTATGAGTGACCCAGCTCCTCACAGAGATTGCA
>NW_027321488.1:0-2226 GCF_032062135.1 Pyxicephalus adspersus | reverse complement strand
ACTGTGTACTGTAGTCTTCTTCATGGGTAAATAAGGCATCCCCCTGAAAATAAGCCCTAGAGCATATTTTGGCCTTCAAAAAAAAATAAGACAGTGTCTTATCATCGGGGAAACAGGGTATATAAAGTATTTTTACTATCAATGCATAATTAGTGATGGTAATTCCTATGTAAACTCCAATGCCCATGTTACAAGATTGTATCAGGCACTAGGGCTCAAACTCTGTGTACTTCATCAGGAGTATTGTAACATAAGGATGTGAAAGATAATTTTCTCTAAAAAAAGAAGAAAAATACATGATCCCATAAGAAATCAAACTACTACAAAAGAAATGCATGTTCATTGAACAAAGTATTGGTGGCTCACATTACCCTGGACCAAGACTGGAATCGCTTAGGCCACAGCAGCTGGCAAAATGATTATTACAAGAAATAAAAATCTAACAAAACAAGAATAAACAAAGAAAAAATAATAAAAGGATTATGAATAGCAAGATAAAAACTGGTATCTTTGCCTGTATGATTTATATGTTATATGTGCTGTATGTGGGTTAGTGAGAAGCACAATGAATCAAAGTGTTCTTCAAGAAAGCTTTATGTGGAATAAGAGTTGATTCTTAGATAGAGAATTTCTATTATCATTATTATCCTATGATAACTTCCCAAGAGAACTGCAACTATTCACCATTCCTGAGACTGCAGAACTAATGTACTAAGGATGTCTAATGTGTCCTTCTGGTAACCATACATACGCAGAATCAAGAAACCTGGTTGGGAAAAGCTATAACACCAGAGCTCATAGAATCCAAGATTACCTTTCAACAGGTGTATAGCTGCAGGATCTGAAGTTCAGCACAGGTAAGATACCAAAAACATTGGACATCATCATCCTAGAGACATGTACACGTTTTAGCAGTTTGAAATATGATTACATAAAACTAAGTGAAATGTTTAAATTCTGCAGTACATTCAGTTGTGTAGCTAAAGAAATTGAGATACCTAAGCGTGCAAGTTTTATTAAATATTTAAATATAATTTGGTGGCACAGCTAAAGGAAAACTCAAATCACATCCCCACCACTACACCCACCTCAATTATTTTTTGTTTACCAGACCCGTTCCAAAAAATGTGAGATAAATCCAAAGTATGTTTAGGAGTAAGCAAAGATGTAAATATAAGATTATGAATTTATTGCAAATTACTACCCACTATAATTGAAAACCTGATGTGTTGCTTAAATTAAAAACATATCTTAACAAATATTTTGAAATAGGTGTAACAACAGTAAAATGAAATGAAACCATAACCAAAAAGGCAAAAACATTCTCATAACCTAAAAAAGTGAACTCTGATCTGTATTGTACAAGGAGTATGTGGGTATACAGCGAGCTTATATGGTGCCACAAATGAGGATGATATAGTACATTCTGTGTAAGAATGGTAGGGAAAAGGTTGCTGGTAAATTAGCAACTGAGAGTTGAGCAGCAAATTCTGCCGCACATTTCTGTTCAGTTGTCATAAACATACCTTGGTGGCATAATATATACAAATATACTATACCTATCCTTATGTTGTTTAGGGAATGACACAGCTTCTGACGTGTTTTCCCCTCCTCTGTTACTATTTTTTTCTTTTTATGTAACTTTAATAGATATTTTGCTATTTTTGGCCTGCTGGCACAGATTAGCAAAAGTAAATCTTCATTGCTTGCTTTATAAAAGTTTCACAAAATGTTATTTATTGTGTTTAGGCCAGGGGTCGGCAATGTTTTATTGGGTGGGCGGAAGCCCACTAGGCCGAACGCACCCTAATGGCTCCGCCCATCACCAGGGACCGCCCCCGGAAGTGAAATCCCTCTCCTCCGTATGCATTGCGGAGGGATTTCCCTTCAGGGGGCTTTCCCTATTTACCGCGGCGGAAGTATCAACGATAGTTCCTAATGCCCCCTGGCTGATCCCCGGCAACCTGCAGCTCCGGAGGGGCGTCGGGCCGGAACGAACTACCTGCTGTCTGGCATAAAGGCTGGAGCTTGCTGACCCCTGGTTTCAGCAAAATAGAACACTATAATCATTAACCTTTTGTCTGCCCCAGCCGACTTATCTTGTGTGAGATAAGCAGTGCAAATAAGCCCCAGCGGGTTTAAGGTGCGTACACACTTCCAATTTTTATCGTTCCAATCGAACGACGAACGATCGATTGGGCAAAAAATCGTTCGTAAAAAAGTAAC
>NW_027321487.1:0-2226 GCF_032062135.1 Pyxicephalus adspersus | reverse complement strand
TCTTTTCTCATTAAAGTAAAAGTTTTTAAAATGACACCTTTACTTATATCCATGACATATGCCACTGTGTTTGTCAAAAAAAATAAAAATAAATAAAGTGCCGATCTCACTGTGTATGTGTGGGATTTCCATCTTTCTTTTTTCAATGACAGAATAGTCCCTCCTGCACATGCCCGTTCTCAGAGAGTCTAAGCTGCCTGATTCGTGACATGTGTACCCCAGGAGGTTCTGCACTTCCACTCAGTCTTTACTGCCGCCATGGTAATAAAAGAATGGGAGGGGCTTTGATTTTTTTTTTTAAAAAGGCATTTAATGAAAAAAAAAAACAAAAACAGGATTTTCTACCCTCCTATATAAAGTAAAAATTGTGGTGATAAGTCCACTTTAAAGGGGGCTATTTCATGTCCAGGATCCCCAATTTGAGTTTGCATATTAGGAAAATGACCCCCAGGGGCCACTTCCATGGCATTGAGCATTAGGGTACTGCCAATTGTCTGTGCACTGTGGTGCCTCAAATATAAATTTGCCTGCTCACCAGGCAAGGCTGTGTTCAGGCTGGCGGTGAGGAAGCGGTGAAGTTACCCCTTCCTCATGACCCTGGAGACAATCCTACCCTCAGAATGCATACTACCAGCTGATTGGGTGTGTACAATGATGTCACAATCAGCTGTGTCTGCTCTGTCTGCGCGCGCATTCCCCTAGTACCTGAAGTTTGTCCACCTGTAAATTGAACAAAAGGGGATCTGCTGAATGGACTTTGTTGAGGGGGTCTCAGGGGTTCATACAAAATATTGTTAGCCTTATAGCCAGATACACAAGATCACTCAATGAAAAAAGCCCCCTTTTCTGCCCCTTTTACCACTCTTTGTATCCCAATACCTCTGCAATGGATACTACCGATAGCCAAGGAGCATTTGTTCTTACTGTTTACATCTTCAGGTCCCAACAGCTCCCCGTTCATGAGAAATTGGGGTTCTAGGAAGATAAGTGGCCAGCTATGTGTGACCGGGTGGCACAGTTTTGTATCATGTGATGGTGCCACAGCAATAAAATTTTGGGAGGATTTAGCAACAAGAGTCCCTCACTTGCACCTACATTTTATTAAACCTACAGCTCTTTTTCGGGAGAAATTGGGATGCAAAGAACATAAAGGGAACATTTATATATGATGGGGCACCATGGTATGGTAGTGGCGATAAATTTTTAGTGGGGGAGGGGGGTAGCCAGAAGAGTCTCTCAATTATCTTACATTTCCTTTTCTCTACTGGCAAAGAGGAATTGGGGTTCACAAAAGGTAGATTGCTAACTATGTGTGACAGAGTAGCATGGAATGACAGGCATAGTTTGTGTATCTTGTGATGTTGCCATAGCATAGTGATGAAATTTTAGGAGGAGTGAACTACAAGAATCCTGATTTGCAGTTACATTTCCCTTTTCATACAAATAAATTGGGGTTCATAGAGAGTAAGGGGATAGCTATATCTAACAGGGTAGCAAGATATGATGTGTATACCATTTTAGTTGGGGGGGGGTGGGGCAAAATAAGTTTTCTACTGGCTCCTATATTTCCAGTTGCCAACATCTCCGCATTCTAGAGAAATTGGGGTTCAGAGAAGGTAAGTAGCCAGCTATGTGTAACAAGCACCCCACCAGGCGCTCAGTACCTTGCACTGCAGCATCTGCAGATTAGACTCCAGGCAGCAGCGAGCTGTACTAAGCATCTCCCCCTAGACAGGGTTCTGTGGCATGAGGACGGGGTAACTTCACTGCAACCTCACCTCCAACCTGAACGCAGGCCTATGCAATTGGCCCCCAGGGGTACCTAACATGCAAACTCAGCTTGGGGACCCTTGTCTTGAACTATCCCCCTTAAAGTGGACATTTTTTTTTACAAAAACAAAAAAGAAAAGTCCCTCATGTTCTGTCATTACCGCTGCAGCAGTAAAGACAGAATGGGAACGCAGAGTCTCCTGGGAAATGCATATCACGAATCAGGAGGCTTGGGCTCCGAGAATGAGTATGCGCAGGAGGGACTTTTCTGTCATTGAAAAAGATAGCGATCTCACACATGTTTAATTGAAAATTGAAAATTGAAAATGAAAGTAAAATTGGCACTTTTTTTTTTTTTTTTTTTTTACAAATATAGCAGCATAACTCACAGATCTGCGCAAGTACAGGTAACAAACCAAACAACATCCAAATTGGACTGAAAAGGCAGATAAAGTC
>NW_027321486.1:0-2226 GCF_032062135.1 Pyxicephalus adspersus | reverse complement strand
CACAGAATACCTAATCCTTAGAAAATCTAAGAAAACAGGATTTTCCTTTGCACATGACTGGATATATGAAATCAGCAGAGCTTCATTTAAGGAAATTCATTGCACTTTGCAAAGTGAACTGCCTATATTCTATTTTTTATAATAACTAGTGTTGGTCGAATATCTCACAATTCGATTCGACAGCTATTTGATTGAATAGTGAGATATTGTTTGGGTGATCGAATGCCAAATTATTTTAGGGACTATGAGGGGCTGCAAGAGCAATCAGATTGCTCTTGCAGTCCTTTACTAGTTGCATGTGTTCTTGGGTAGAGTTTCTCTATCCAGGAACACAGGGAGTCCTGGATAGAGAAACTCTATCCAGGAAAACAGGGAGTCCTGGATAGAGAAACACATACTACAGGACTGCAACAGCGATCCTGATTGCTGTTGCTAGTAGTATGTGTTCTAGGATAGAGTTTCTCTATCCAAGAACACAGGGCACTAGATGTGATAAATGGGGAAACATGTCCCCATTCAAGCTCTGGTGCCTGGGCATCGCCTGCAGTCACAGCTGTGACCGCAAAGTTCCCACAGTCAAGTTCCACTCTGATGAAGCTCCACTACCATTCAAGCTCCACTGCACTCCCCGGGGCACTACAGGTTAATTATCCTGTAGTGCCCCGGGGATCGCACACTTTTCTCAATAATTGCAGACTCGGCTGCAATCATTGAGAAGATGCCAGGTCGGCAAGTATCCCTTAAGCTGCGTACACACTTGCAATTTTTGTCGTTGGAAAGGATCTTTCACGATCCTTTCCAACGACAAGGGACTGCATCTTGATACTATTGTATGTGGCACCACACATGCCCTTACTAACTCCACTACACTATAAGGAAATATTTGCTCATACATACATTCATACATACATGATACATTTATCTGAATCATTTGTCTGTCTGAGGGTGAAATTTCTAATAATAGAGCTTTTTTGTAATGTTTTAGTTTTGTAACAAATACAAAAATAACAAGGATATATGTAACATAGCATATTATGTTACCATTAAATCGTCGTAAAAAACGTAGGTTGCCTTAGGTCCCAAATCCAGCATTGATTAATCAAGCACATGCATTTGTTTGTCAGCTTTCTGACTAGGGACTTGAAAGTAGTAGCAGCCCCAGATGGGATGTATATCCTGGGTTCAGAATTATACATTTACTTATGCCAGGGACCAGCAAATTTATTCTCCCAAACATTAAAGGTTCGTTATACGCATTTACAGACACCACAGACTGGCAAATTACGCTCACACCACAGGCTGGAATTATATTTTCTCAGTCATCTGATGTTTGCATTATACATGACAGTCACTAGAGACAAGTAGAATATATTTACTGCCATCAGAGGCAGATGTTGTGTTTTCAATGCAAGATGTTGGCTTTGTTAATTTGCTAATTATACTTATACTATAACCTGGCCTTTTGGTAGTATATTCAACAAAGCTTGGCTTCATACACTGTAATCCTAATTTTTTTTATTGCAAATAAGATGAATATCAATAGTCATTTCATGAGAGCCAACATGGTCCAATGTAGAGACACTGTGATCCTATTTTCTATTTATTATAAATACGATATGATTATCAATAGTCATTTAATGAGAGCCAACATGGTCCAATGTAGAGACACTGAGATCCTAATTTTTTTATTCATTACAAATAGGATATGGATATCATTAGCCATTTAATGAGAGATAACATGGTCCAATGTGTGAGCTCAAAGTCCAACAACATAGCATGGAACAAGCATTAGACTTTACATATATTTGTCCCAGGAAGAAGATGAGTTCGCTATAGATTTCCTTAGGTATAGACATATTTAAAGCCTTTAGCAACTGAAAAGCATGACTTATAAAAAGTGTGCAAGCGTTTATTCTACTAAAACTTAAGAACATCCAAAACTGCATCAAAAGTGCATGATCAGACTTTGAATCAAACATTTCATTCTCGAAATTCTGCATCTTTGGCACTCCAAAACCTGGAACACTGTTCTCCAGGCTGTCTAATTGCTGTTTTTCTCCAATCATACCAACTTACAAATTGCTCTTCTAGCTCTTTATACAGATCATTAATTTCTCCTTCAGTTGAATCGTCCTTTTACAAAATAGTTAGCTTCATCAACAAGTGCACTAGTGTTTAGAGAACCAAAACACAAGATGTGAACATCCAAAACTTAAAGTATATCAT
>NW_027321485.1:0-2228 GCF_032062135.1 Pyxicephalus adspersus | reverse complement strand
AGGTATCAATGGGAAAATCCAGTTTAGTAGCACAGCAGGAGGTTAACCCAAGCTGGCTGAGCACGAACTAATAAAGTAACATGTGACAACAAAAGGCGCTAAGTAAGGTTCAGATCTGAAGATTCTGCTATAAAAAGGAATTTAATTTAAGGAGAACTCCATCAAGAGACAATTAAAACACAATGGCTGAAAATGTCTGCTGAGCTCAATAAAATCCTTTCTTTTATGGAAACCTCAGCTTTGTTAATCATTGGGGTTACATTTTGTAAGATTTAACATTACCAGTGATACAATGTAAGACAGAGAGGGAATCTCCAATACTACCAGTAAATTGCTCTGGGATTGCATGGCTCCTGCTCATTCTGTGTTTTGAGCTCAATCAAGTGAGTTGAACCAATCAGCAGACATTTCACAAACACAGACCAAACTTTCTTTTTTTAGGATTCTCAAAGCCCATTTTGGAGCAAAATGGAAAATAATTCACCCCTTCCTTCTCACTTAACTCATCCCCCACTGGTTTAGTTCTAACCCTGTGATATATTTTCACTCTAAGTTGCTATCCAGGTCCCTGGTCCAGTACTGCTAATTGGCCAAGCTGGCCCATCCCGACACGTCCCGTGATGAAGTCTCTCATCTTTAGTCTTCTCAGTCAGCCTCAACACTGGACAGCCAATAGGAAGAGTTGACTCTTGCAGTAATGTGGACACCAATTCAAGGACCACAGCAAGCAAGAAGACCCAGGGCATCACATGATCATGGCTTTAGGTGTGTGAAAATGGGCCGGTCACCCCTCTTCCAAATGGGCCAATAGTGGACAGCCAATAGGAAGTATTATCTCGCTTTGGCAGTGATGTGGTCAGCCAATTAAGCAAGCAAAAGGCAAGAAAGACCCGGGGAATCAGATGACCATGGATTTAGCAATGTAAAAATGGGCTGGTCACGCCTCTTCCAAATGGGCCAATACTGGACAGCCAATAGGAAGTATTATCTCGCTTTGGCATTGATGTGGTCACTCAATCAAGCAGGCAAGAGGCAAGAAGACCCAGGGCATCACATGATCAAGGATTAGGAGTGTAAAAATGGGCCGGTCACTCCTCTTCCAAATGGCCAATACTGGACAGCCAATAGGAAGTGATGTGGTCACCCAATCAAGCAAGCAAGATGCAAGAAGACCCACAGTATCACATGGTCAGAACATTAGTATAGTAAAAATGGGCTTTAGATTTTTTTCCAGGACCGAGGTAAATTGGGAGGAGATAAAAGTAATTGGTGTATCCACAAAAATTGCCTATACCCTCCATCCCCCAAGCACGCTCAGGTGTGTGATAGGGGGGAGTTTGTACTTTTGCTGGAGATCTTGGTTTAATCTGGGGATACATCCTGCAATCTAAGCGATCTTTTTGGATCCACCAACTTTATAGTATGAAAGCCTCCAGCCCAGATACTGATTGAGTGAAACGTTGGAATCCAAAAGCAGATTGAGTAAAGTGTTGGGGTTTGATGTCATTTTGCTGTGTGACAGATCCTTTTTACCAAAAACTTTAAATAACACAAGAATAATGAAACAATTACTTAAATTTATTAAATTTATACAAAAAAAAAAAAGGTCATAGGGTTTTCCAGCAGAGTGCCCATCTATTGCAGGACATAGTTTTGTGTCACGCCATCCAGGGAAAGGGTAACAATGAGTGAACGCGGGTCCTTTCTGTTCTTCCGCACAAATATATTTCCCGTCAAGGTGTCACCTGCAAAAAAATAAACACAAAATACAATATGCAGGTCTAATGCTTTCAACATACACAACGTAAGTGATAATTGCATATAAACAAATAAACTCTGAGATTAACTCAATATCAATATCTATCGTACATTTTATATGGTTTTAACATCTATGTTTTTAATGTTTTTCCAATAAAGATTTGTTTTGATAAGCTTCATGTATAAATTGTTTATGGTTGGCCTCCAAAGTCCCAGATATTGAGTTAATCTCAGAGTTTATTTGTTTATTAAAATAGGGATGTGGCCATGTAAAAACTAGAGGGTTGGTCTTTCTTTATTTTTATGATAATTGCATATAGGTCACAACTTTTATTAAACATTTTGGATAGGGTAGGGAAGGTTTAATCCGTCTATTGATATTTTACCCTTCGGTGTGGAAAGAATTACAATGACTTCCTGTCCTGGAGATGGAACAGGAAGTGAGAAAACAATTTGTAAAAATAAGGGAA
>NW_027321484.1:0-2228 GCF_032062135.1 Pyxicephalus adspersus | reverse complement strand
GTTATTTGCTTTGGAGAGATTGTATCTTTAGCAAATAAAGGAAAATCTCCATGGGGTAAAGACAAAAAATAAAAAAATATATATATAGTATATAAAGTATATGCAATATTAAATGAAACAAATGTGTATGTAAAGGGTTTCTAGACATTTCCAGCAAGTTCCCAGGCTGTCAAACACTATGTACATGAGAATTATTGGGAAATTATACATATCTGTAAAAAAAAAAAAACAAACAAACTGGACCACCATTACCTTTGATTGTACATTGCAAGGACGGGGTCCACAATACTTTGGTCATGCAGTACTTCCTTTTAGTTAGAATAATATCCTTGTGCTTTAAACAAAAGTCCATCATAGGCTGTTTCTTAAACAAACAACTTTTTTAACCATCAGTTATTGATGTATAGGTCGTTTTCATTAAAAAGGTCATTTTTTCTGCTTATGATGGATTAGCCCTGCTTTGCTTACAGCCCTGATGTTATAGGGAGGTATTATACACCTCTCTGGGATAAAGAAGGTTACTACAGGGAATTTTATTCAAAATTACAAGGAAAAATGGGGGAAATGGGGGAGACAGAAACATGTTTATAACACATCCAGATCTAACTCCTTGCAAGTATACTAAAAAAATATGTCAGGTTCACACTTTTCTGTGTAGTTCTACTTTAAAGTATACCTGTATGCAGGGAAGAACTGGAAAACTCTGGGCTAGGGGGCAAAACACCCCTTTTAAGATTTCTGTGGGTTTAAGGATGTGTGTATATATATATATATATATATATATATATATATATATATATATATATATTGATCACCTATGTACCTTGTTGATACTTTTGTATCAGGTTAATCCACCCCCCAGTTATGTATATTATTGCATTGGGGGGGAAATTTTGTTTAATAACCTTCTTTTCCTTTTTGTACTTTAAATGTTTTGTATGAAACTTCTTTCTAATGAAAATTAGATTCAAAAGAAAAAGTCATAGTAGATCCTGTAACATACAGTCATTTGAAAAAATGTATACCTCAAGGTCCTTCCATGCTTGTAGTAGAAAATGACTTGTTTGGCCGCTCTAAAGCCATATCAAACTGTTGTTGTGCACTTAAAAGAGGGAACATGCAACAAATGTAAATAAATTTGCACACAGTAGTCGGGAAAAAGCAACCATGCAGCAAAAGCAACTTCCTGGAAAAGTGATATGATCCATCACAGCAACATTCACAAGAGGGTTCCCAACTGATCCCACTAAATTTATTAAGAGGGGTTGGGGCTGCAGTTGAGCTGGAGCTTATTGAAGCTATGCATTTTTCATGGTATTTTTTTTTTGGCTGTATATGCTCAGGTTTACCAGCTGGCAAACACTAAACCCATTTGTGGCTTCATAATTCATATAGTAGAGATTTCTCCAGGGCATTGCTCAGCTATTGTTCAAATGCACACCTAACATAAAATTCATTACATGAACCAAGAGTAATTATAAAGCGTCTTGGAAGTCTATCTTCGATGTAAATTACAAATTGGAACATATTATAATGCAGTGACAACTGTATAATTTTCCAAATTTAATTTTAACTTTTAAACAATAATTACGCTTTGATTAAATCAATAACAGAAATCTGTACATAGACCTCTCTCAACTCTCAAATTAATAAACATTTGGTTATTTTTAAACATATCTTTTTACATCCAGAAACTATTTTGTGACCTGTTGTTGTACTCTTACTTTTGGCAATAGGTGATAAAATCTTTAAGCCAAAACTCAGAATAAGCAAGGGCTATCTAAATATCAGGGGCATGGATATTCTTACTTAAATGGCATGCTTTGTTTTGTTTTGCAACAGTGTTCTAGTCCAGTGTGAAACTGGCTCGGTATAAGAACTTTCTGTATAAAGACCGATCAGAACTGTTCACTCTCCTGGTGCAAGGTGATTGGTCTTGTATCCACCCTTTCCTAATTTTGTTGTAGTGCATAGACCTGATGGGTACCTCCCACACCTCTTCTCTCTTTATAAGCTATGTTCAGTACTAGGATAATGTAACTGCCACTTTTAGAAAGTAGGAACTGGGTATGGAAAGGCAATTGGTGCATACAAATAAGTATTAAACATGGTTATCGATGAATATTTTTGAAATATTTGGGGGAAAGTACCAATTTCCTTAGTGAAACTAGGACTGGCATTAAATGGTACCCCAAGCTTGATTGCTAAAGCTATGTCCATACATTTCA
>NW_027321483.1:0-2229 GCF_032062135.1 Pyxicephalus adspersus | reverse complement strand
CGAGCAACAGAAAGAAGATAGTGGTAGGAGAATGAGTAGACAGGGAGAGTTGGCTGATTAATTACAGTGTGCAGTAAGAAAGATGAATGGTCCTCTCTTCCCCCACCGTCTGTTTTATCACTACAGATTATAGTTGCTTCATTGCTCCATGCTAACATACAGTATAGTAGCTACATCAGCATTCTTTTTATTTCTGGTTTTTGTATATTAAATACAAATAATACAAAGGAGGATTGTGAACCTTAATTCTAAACAGGTTATTCTTTTTTTTTTTTTAATCAACAGTTATTAGAAAGTACAAATATCCCAATAGTTAGTATGAGAAGCATACACTATATACAGTATAAACCCAAATGCTGACTGGTTGCCATTGTAAGCATGGTTTGTACTTTCAGTTTTTGCTTCTTGAAGTGATTTTTAAATAAGCATAAAAAATTGAAAAGTACAAAATATAAAGGTGTTTTAAGTCAGTTAACTGTAAATATAGTACACAACTTATTCCTAAAGGGAACAAGGATAAAGTTCTTTGCTTCACAACATGGATTTCATTGTATCGATTGATATTTCAAAACAACGCCGGGTTTGCCTATTAGCCCTTAAAAAATGTTTACACTTTTCCCATTAACCCCTATGTAATCCACCAGAATTTCCACATCTAAGTATTAAGAAGTGTTTCCACTTTTTACTATATGAAATTTTTCTAATATTTCCAAGTTACACTCAGCATTTATATTTTATGATTATGATTTTTTTAAGCAGTGCAAAGCACCAAAGTGTTTTTATAAACTGATCTTACCCTTGTTTTTCGTATAAATACATATACTGTTTTGTGTTAAACAAAATATTTCTTTCTTTTTTGCTTTCATTAATAGTGAGAAAATGAAACATTTTATTGTAAAGTGCAACTGGTAAATGCCAGATAATGAGAATATGTTTTTTAGACAACACTGACATCTTGCCTTAGCATACTGTCATGCACAATGTTGTATAAAGTACATGGTATAAATAATGCTGGAAGAGCTGCTTGGTACCCTAGATCAGTGTTTCTTAACCAGGGGTCAGTGGAACTCGTAGAGATCCTCCAGAAGTTGCTAGGGGTTGAGCAATGAGTAATTTGTGCCTCCCAGGTAGGTTTACCTGACACCAATGATCTTTTTGGTTATCTGTAGGGGTGACATTCATCTCACTGGCCAGTAATTTAACAAGCATTCTTCCCACTGACCACAATACTAATATACTGTGAGTTCTGTATATATTAATTATAACGTGCTACTTGAAAATAATGAGTGAATGCTGTGAAAGTTGCATATTATCGGAGAGTTTGCTGTACGAGCTGCATATTGCTGTAGAGTAGCCAATCTCAACCATGGTTCCTTGGAACCCTAGGATTCCTCCAGAAGTTTCCAGGAGTTCCTTCAACTGTGGCTTACTGTCTTTTATCTGACAGTGCCAGGTCTATAGCCACTTGGCAGAGCCCCAAACATGACAATATTGATCCTTTGTCTATAAGGATGGCATTTGGACCATCACTGTAAGGAAGACATTCTTTCACACTGTCCATGATTGTTAGGGGCATTTCTTAATGACCCCGGATGAAATTATTTTAGCAGGGGTTCCCTGACACCTGAGTATTATTGTAAAGAATTATCTGGGTTAAAAAGCTTGAGAAAGGCTGCCATAATTAATTGCAAATTGTGAGAGCTACAGGTTATGTGGGAGAGCACTGTGAGAGCTGTATGTACCTGGAGAGAGAGCTGTTCACAAGCCACTGCTCCCCATAGAACTACCTGCAGTTCTGTGAATTTGAAAATTATATCACACAGCACTAAGCAGAGGCACTGGAACCACCAAATATAATACAGTTTTGAGATCACCTTAAGAGTCCAGTTCAAACTATCCATAAAGTACATTATCTGATCTGGAATATAAAACAATTTCTGCAAACATATTAGTGTTAATTGAATTTTCCTGAATTTTGAAAGATTGCTTGACAGTGTAAAGGCTCATTGGCAAACATATGGTATTTCCCCAGTAATTCTGTTAAAATTTTTATTTTAGGACTAACATTTGAACACAAACTCCAAATTGTAGATTGATTAATGTTGCTCAGCATTAACTGTTGCTGTGAAATAAGTTTGGTAATCTGCAATTAACACAAAACTAACAGAAAACGTTCAGTGTTTATCCAGACTTCAAGATATATATATAAATATATATATATATATATAT
>NW_027321482.1:0-2229 GCF_032062135.1 Pyxicephalus adspersus | reverse complement strand
TCCATCGTCCGTGGATCCGGCAGGTCGGTCGTCCGGACGATGGACGACACCGACTGTACACACGGAAGATTTTCGCCCGATAATTGGCCGATGCCGATTATCGGGCGATAAAAATCTGCTGTGTGTACGTAGCTTTAGCAAGCAATTTGAGTTATCATCTGACAGCTGCTTGGTCTGGCACATTTACTTTTTTTAGGGTCAGGAACATTTTGCTCCTTTTTTTAGGGTGAGGGAAATGTGTTTTGAGCAAATAATGGAAGAGATCCCAGAGATTCCCCCACCTCCTAGATCGTAAGCTCCTCAGGACAGGGTCCTCTGCTCCTGTGTCACTGTCTGTATTCGTCTGTCATTTGCAACCCCTATTCAATGTACAGCGCTGCATAATATATTGGCGCTATATAAATCCTGTTTATTATTAATATTAATAATAATAATAATAATTTGACACTAAAGCACTCATGTTTGAATGCTCACTATTTACTTCCTGCTCTTTAGTATGGCCGTTTCATTCTGTGATGTTTTCCATTTAGAGGCCTTTGTATAAAAAATGGACTGACAATAACATTAAGGGCTCTATTTATAAAACATGGACTGAAACATTTCCTCATGGGAATCTTCCAGGTCCATGTGCTTCAATAGCAGTAATTGATTCCCACCAGGGAATGTCAGGTTCCCTGTTTTATAAATGGAGCCCTTATTGTTTATTATAGTAAGCAGTCTGAATTCTTGTTTCTTGATCAGTTCTACTATGCAGAAACGATGTTGGGAAGGTGACCGGTTGCTTAGAAGAATAAGAAATGCTCTTTTTCCCCCTCTTTTCCTAATTCTTTTCAAACTCCCTGGTGACTAGAACTAGAATATTTTAACACCCAACAATAGATATTGAGGTATTGATTTGTGTGGTTTCTAAGCAGAAAACTTGATTAAATATGCTCTCTTCTCTTCCAAATTCATCATTCCAAGCCATGCCTTCTCACCCACAGTCTAATATTTTATTTTCTATTTATTAAAATGTCTGAATTCATAGTACAGCAAAACCTCAACAAAGTAGGCCTGGCAACTTCAAATGTTTTTTTGTAAAAGCTTTATTGCTCACCTATGTTTACAACAGTGATCTCCCCTTGCTAGAGTAGGTAGCTCTAATGCGTAGGCCATGGGACTAAGCCTAGTAAATGTATAAAACACGCCAGAAACTCTGGCAAATATCACTTTTGTGAACATGGAGGATAATAACGCTTTTACTAGGCATTTGTGGTTACAAAATGAGTGTATACCTCCTAAAGCTACATTTTCTCCCTGCTTTGTTTTGGACTTGTTGATTTATTATTTTTTTCTGTGTATTTCTACATAAAGTAATTCTGTTATCATTTTACATCTGTCCTGCCCACAATTGTTGCTGTGTACTGGAACAGAGCCCCATTCAGTCAGTTATTGCAGAGTAACAATTGACAATTGTAGCATATGATGTGGGTTGTAGATCGGCTTCTCACAAAGGTCATATAATGCCGTGTCTCGTGACACAAGGCCCACGGTATCTGCATAAATACATGTATGTACACACAGCTACCATCTTCCCAGAGATCCATCACTCCAGGCTTTCAGGATGTGACCACAGTATGACCTGCTGGCCAGTAGATTTCTAAAGTAGAACTCCAGCCTGAACGGTTTCTTTTGGAAGCATCAATGAAGAACAAATGTCTGTGAAGCTTTTTCTGTGCTCTTCGAAAGGTAGTAAATGTCTTTTCTTCCTGCTCTGAAATCTAGAACAATAGTACAAATACACACAGCAATATTTTCCCCTGAAAGCTGAACTCAACCTGATAAATACAGATTTGTGTTTTTGGGCATTAAACAGAACTAAACCTGCGCACCTATCCCTGTTCCATCGCAGGGTGCTTTCTCCTTATGTCTTTGGACATCTTGATTGGCCATGCCAGGGTAACGAAACTGCCGCTCAGGAGCTCCTTCATTCCTGGCACGCACAAAGGAAGCTCAGATTGATGGGTTTCCCTGGCAACCACTGCTGAGCTGTGCATATGGAGCTCAGCTTTATAGACCATTCCCCAGTGTGATTAGGCAGGTAAGACAGATATTGCCTGTCCTTTTCTCCAATTTTTTGCTCCACAATGCATACAACTATGTGGATTAGTGAGGGCTTGTTGTAAGGCTAATATACTTCTTGGTAAAAAAAAAAATATATGTATAAAAAAAAAAATATAGTATTTTAAA
>NW_027321481.1:0-2229 GCF_032062135.1 Pyxicephalus adspersus | reverse complement strand
CCAGCCATCCTGGACCAACCAGCAGCCTCAGCAAATCTATCAGACAGACTGGACTTAGACTAGGTACATACTTCCAATAATTATCGTTAGAAAACGACCGATTATGCACAATTATATTGAACAATTGTATTTTGCACAATTCTGTACATGATATAACAATACGATCGTTCAAATATAATACACCAATAGTGTACATACGCTGGATACGATTGTTTGAACGATGCAGGAAGTGACATGTAAAGGAGAAAGTGTATTGCAGAAACATGTACGATCACTATACGACTGTACACACAATAGTGAACGATCGTCAGCCAATCAGATCCGCCGTGACGGTCGTTCATTTCCAACGACAATCCCTGTTCGTCGACGTTGTTGGTCACATTTTTTTTTTAACGATTTTCGGCTGATCGGTTGTTCGTTTCGATAATTATTGGAAGTGTGTACGCTTTACAAGGTGTATTTTGGGGGAAAGATGCGTGGGGAGCCTGGTTTTCTTTTAAGGGGGAAATGGATACCAATATATTATTATCACTGTGATACACTACAGCACACTGCGTTTATAATCATCATTTTCTAACTTCTGTCCTCACATTCTCCTATTAAAGAAGAAACTATATTATATGAAAGATTTTAATTCCTTTACTAGGTTTATTGTACATTAATTCTGTGCCGCTTCCAATACATACAAAAGTTTTCAAGAATCCGTAATATATATAAAAAAAAAAAAAAAAAAAAGTCTAAAACTGCCGATTTTGCATTACGAGTTGCGTCAGTAAAATATCAGGCAATAAATCAAAGATATCATTACATACCACACACAAAAAGCATACATAAATCTAATACCTCAGCCACAAAGCCAGACAGGTTATTGAGACTTTGTAATTGATTGATGACAGTCCATCAAAACTCTACAAACTGCAAAAAAAAAAAACCCGGTTACGCAGGAACCTCTAAATCTATATATTCTAATAAGCTGACTCGGCAAGAGATATTGAGCTCCGCTGTGATCTACACCGGACTTGGATGAACCCTCGGAGGCCAAGCTTAAAGGAATTACAGCTGGAAATAAACTTTTTGCAGGCTTTTTGAAGGTGGAACACTTGGAAGCAGGCGATGGGACGGATCCTAACCTTTGTAGATCACTACTGGGCTTGCAATGACAGCCGGGATGTAATGTGTAAAGATGGAAGTGACAAAGGAATAGAAAGGTAAGTATAACTTTTCTTTTATGTTGTGGCTCTCCTCAAACCTTCTTATCAAAGCAACAGGGTTTGGTTACACTAATTACCTAAGACATGCATCCATGACTGAAGAATACCATAATGGACCCTTCTAATTATTTTTTGTCCATTCCGTCTTTGAATCGGGAATTTAAGTCATTGATGAGTCTCTTGGAAGTCACGTAGGCCTGACTTTTTGACTGGAGAATATAGATTATCATGGGTGAACCTGGGTGATACAGCAAACCTCCAATGAATCTGGTCCAAACTGAAAACATTTGCCAATAGCTAATGAGTTTTAGGAAATCCATTCCTGATTTGCTGGATCCCCCAGATTCACCCATTGATCATTTATCTTCTCCAGTCTTGGATAGATTTGATAAATCAGACAATTCTGCAAACTTTGCTTTGCCCGTTTCTAAATCCTTGCTGTGGGTTGAGAAAAATGCTGAATGGGGGTACACAGAATTGCAACAAAACCAGTCAGGTGCACATCAGGGGACATAAAGGTTTTGTCCTATGTAACAGATATTGTTAATGAAGATCAGACACAGAAATTCACTTTCGGCATTGGTAACACACATTATCGATACACAGGGCATTCAGAAATGTAAAGCTCAATTCCGGTGTATTGAAAATGAAAGTGGAAAAAATACACTCTTCTCTTATTAAGGAAGGGATAGGGTTCTCAATAAATGACAAGGGCCTTAGACAGCTGTTCAAGCAAGACAGGACGCATGTAATTTAAGCACATCTTTCCCTTGGCCAACGTAATGGTTCTTATGGATATGCCAACTTCAGGTTGCACAGGTGTGATATTGGGTGAATTGGCCCGATGTAAAAGGTGTGCCGATGTCACATGGGTGAGATTGGCATCTCTTTCCCCTCAGTGTAGGAAAATGCCCCTTCCGTGCATGCCCAATCACCTACCCATCCCGGGCAATGAAGACAGAATGGAAGTGCAAGGCCTCCTGGGATACCTACGTCACGCATCCAGGGAGAAAAAAAA
>NW_027321480.1:0-2229 GCF_032062135.1 Pyxicephalus adspersus | reverse complement strand
AAATTATTTCAGAGAGTGATGACAGCGTTCTAATCGTGTGGAAATATAAAACACTCCAAATCCAACTCCTGTCTTTCAACTCTGCGCTCAGACCCACAGACACTCAAGTTCCACCTTTTGTATCGCTATTCTGTATTACAATTTTCCTTTCATTTCCAAAAATATACAAAACTACACAGAAACCACAGCAGTGTCTTTGAAAAGCCTGAGTACAAAAGAATATTTTACTTATTCATCATTCGTCCTCATCTGCAGGCTCTCATTTGCAAATTTTAATAGAAATTAACTAACATGGCACAGTAATCACCTTCCCCAGATTCATATAATTTTCTCCTCCTGCGTCTCACTCCGAATGAGGAAAAACAAATCGATAAGTAAAAATACGGTAAACATTGTGAAACGCCAAGCGGCAGCTTCTCCGCGTTTCTGATGTGTGGCAATTGAAACAAGCGCTAATCATGGCCAGTATTTACAGCAATACCATGGCACACAATACCGGGCAGATTTTACGTCTTTTTTTTTTTCAGCAATTGTATGAAATTTTACAACAAAAGAAAGTACGGGCCACAGCTGTGAAAGCTGTATTTACAAATCAATGTGCGAATTGCAGACGATGACGGCAATCGGTATGGAAATGAAACATCTTTATGCCATGTTCTATATTGTGAAATTACATCTTTGTACATTATGGAGTGGAGGATATCATTCCTTGTGGGGTCGTTTATGTAACCGAACATATGCTGCATGCTGATTTCAGGAGCTTTCCCAGCTTAACTTAAAGAGGCCAACGAGGCGGTATAGTCATTGGGGGTGATTTACTAAAGGAATTTAGACTGTCTACTAGACTTATAAAGGATAATTCACTTAGATTAGTGAATGTGTTGAAAATTCAGCATGCAAAACTACCCAATTGCTTACTCATGATTGGATGGTTATTCAGCAGATTTTCATCTTACTAAGCTAAGTGAAATAAACCTTGCAGGGCCTGATTTATTAAGGCTTTCCAAGACTGGAGAGGATAGACTCTCATGAGGGAACCTGGGTGGTCCAGCAACTATGGAATAGATTCCCTCTACATCATTTACTATGGGTTGGCAAATGTTTTCAATCCTGGACCAAATCTATTCCAGGTTTGCTGGTTCACCCTGATTCTACCATGATAGTCTAGAAGACCTTCTTAAAGACCTTTAATAAATTGGGTTTCATTAGGTGGCAGAGTGTCAACCTTTATTAAAGCTCTCCAAGATTAAAGAAGATAGACTATCATGGGAGACCCTGGGTGATCCAACAAACCTGCAATAGATTTCTAAATAGGGGTTGCAAATGACAGACAGATACAGACAGTGACACAGGAGGAGGAGAGGACCCTGCTCAGAAAAGCTTACAATCTAAGAGATGGGGGAAGTAGCACACAATAGAAAGGGGGATATGGAATGGGGGACAGTATTAAAGGTTGTAAGAGACAGAAGACAGGTAGTATGAAAAGTTGAGTTTTTAGAGCTCTTTTAAATGAGCAAAAAGTAGGAGCCAGTAGGAAGACCATTCCAGAGAGTCGGGGCAGAGTGAGGAGGTCATTAGTAGGTTATTGGAGCGAGGAGACCAGCAAGGGGGATATTTTTCTATCGTAATGATCAAACTTTAAATATAAAAAGTGATGTTTGATGATATTGTTAAAATTTTCCTTCTCTTCCTGTTTTAGAGACACATTAGGAAGAAATATCTCCAATGGGACACAAATATACAAAACTGAGGCAGGTTTTTACGCTATTGCCCCGTTTCATAAACCTAAGGTTCATTTGAAATTTTTTTTATTATTATTTCCCAATGCACACATTATCAGTAGGCACATTAGGTTCTATTATTCCAAGCATTGTTGCATTTGGGTGGGTCTAGTTCAGGTCTGATTCTGATTACACAACCTGCAATCCTTAAAGAACAACTTCACTTTTAGAGACACTCACAGGGGCAAAGACCTGAACCCATTTTAGCCAACATGGTTCCCAAAAGGGGCCCTTAAGTCAGTTCACAAATGCGGTTTCAAGTAATTTCTGCACAGGAGGCCACTATTAGAAAAATCCACCACTGGTAGCTCACATATTTAAATATCAGCTTCAGACCATCCCGATGTGCAGATATGTCCGGAGTAGCATGGCCATGTCCTGACTGGGGAAGTATTTTGGAGAACACAATGAGTGGTGCATATAAATTTATCTATACATTTATTTGTAG
>NW_027321479.1:0-2230 GCF_032062135.1 Pyxicephalus adspersus | reverse complement strand
GCAGTTGCTGTCTGAAGATTTGCAACCTAGCTGTGTGTAAATCTGGTTACCTAAGATGTGCACCTGGGAGCAGCCAACATCACGGTTTTACACCATGGGCGTAAAAGGGTCCTTAGTCTTTTTCTTTTATTTTCACTCAGTGATTCCTCCAGTTACACACTTTCGGCCCTAGGTTGACAACGCTCACTGTAGTCTGTTTATGGAGCAGCGTTGTCACCCTTGGACTAGGAGTTTGTTAAAACTTAAGAACATTCCCCCCCCCCCTGTGGTTCTCTAAATTTAATCTGAAGATGACTGTGAGCACCTGGAATGCTCTATGCTACGGATTTGGGGCCACTTGACTAAATTGTCTGATTGACTAAATTAACTGAATTTACCTACATAGCTAATTGAATTCATAGACAGTATGCAGAACTCCTTACAACTCCGCTTAAATGAGGAAGTTTACTGTATTTGTTATAATGTTAAGGGAAGCCAGAGTCTATGCTTCTCCTATCCTTGACTAGTGGATGTGACTGCAGCTTATTGTCACCTGATCATGCACTCTGCAACCTCCTTCTCATGCTACAATGTGTACAGTCAAGACAGCAGAGGGTAGAACAAAAAACAACTCAGCTGTATTTCAATAAATTTGTGTTTCAAACAGAAGGTAAGGGCACTATTTCCTAAAGAGTTATAGGGATTAAGGAAGCTTGCTGCATGAGTACAGCACAACACAATGATAGTAGTATAAAGTTTTAAGGTTACATCAAAACTTTTATAGACAGTCCCAAAGTATTAGGATAGAGAGCATGGAAAAAAAAGTATTTAGTGAGATTAGGGAATTCATATTGGTCTAAGTGATATGTGGGTAAGAACAAGGAAATTGGGGGTTTGCCTGGGATAAGGAAGCAACAAATTTAGAACTTACTCCTCGCTTTGGTAACTACCTCCAACTACTATCTAGTATCCTTGCAACCAAGAAGAAGTCAATTTTTCAACCTCTTTACTTACTTTCCTTATAGACATTCAATTTTGTTTCTGAATCCTAAATTATCTGCATTCTGAATAATTGGACCTGATTTAATAATGCTTTCCAATACTGGAGAACCTGGGCGATCCAGGAAGCCTGGAATTGATTTCTTAAAAATCATTTGCTATTAGCTGGCAAATGTTTTAAATCTTGTACCAGATCCAGTTCAGGTTTTCTGGATCACCCAGGTTCACCCATAAAAGTCTATCTTTTCCAGTCTCAGAGACCTTTAATAAATCAGGTCCATTGTGCCTTTTTACAGTAGCTCTGAGCTGCTTTTCAGGCCATTTCACATTATCACAGGTGTTGGTTCCAGTAGGCAGGAGGCAACAACCAATCAGTGATTGCCAATTGTTAGACATAGACCTTTAAATGGTTACATAGCAAACAAGCAGATTTCTTTTTTTTATATACCTGAAACTTTCTTAAACAATAATACAAAATGAGGCATTGAAAATTCTGGAAGGAAAAAAGTTTTCCCCCACAGAAAAGCTATTTGGAAACATTATTCAGGTTCATCCAGGTAATTATCTTCCTGCTGATTTTGTTACTTTTGTTGGAGGAAATGGGGGCTGAGCTGCACTTGGTGGCTTATTAAAGACGTTCATAAAAGCTTTTAAAGAGTATTGAGTATTTAAGTATAGAATGCATACCTGGAGCTCCCGCAGCAGTGCAAGTCAGGGGCGAGTGGGTAGGAATTGAGTTTATATAGAAATAACTCGGATGTGAGTCGTGCTGAGGAAGGTAATTGTGAATTTCTATACTTCTCCACTGACCTCCATATAGAGGGGGGCTCCTATACCATTACAAGAAGATACCTCTCACTATCCACAAATGTAGGGTAGAATAGGAATGGCCATCAGTGTAAGAGGGCAAGTTTCCACTAACTGCCTATGTAAGGGAGTCTTCTCTACTGATCAAAAATGCACAAGGGCACTTCTCAACTGACCACCAATATAAGGGAGAACTTCTTCATTGATCACCACTGTAGATGCAGCCTCCTCTATTGACTATCAATACAAGGAGGCACCTCTTGTAAGGGGACACATTCTTACTGACCTCTAATGTAAGGGACACTCCTATACTATCAATTTAGAGGGAACCTCTCCACTGACCACCAATGTAAGTGGGCAATTCTCCACTGACCACCAATGTAAGAATGTAAGAGGGCAATTCTCCACTGACCACCATGTAGGAGGGCAATTCTCCACTGACCAC
>NW_027321478.1:0-2230 GCF_032062135.1 Pyxicephalus adspersus | reverse complement strand
GTTGGTGGTACCACGAATGGGACTGTACTTGTTGTGATAGGCTACCCAGCTGCCATTGGATTCACCCAGTTTGTGGTAAGAAATATGTCCCTAGTATACTGGATAGAAGTATATATTTCCTGAAAATTTGTAAGTTTAATGTGCCAACAATGGCCGGTTAGCTCAGTTGGTTAGAGCGTGGTGCTAATAACGCCAAGGTCGCGGGTTCGATCCTCGTACGGGCCATTTGCTTCTTTTCTACTTGCTGTGTTTAAGCCGCCCTCTCAATTATATTCACAACATTTGGTAAATAACCAGCTTACACCACATACAGTACATTGCTATCCAGGAAAGCTAAAGAGATGGCAAGAATGTATTCTGCATGTTGAACAAATTTCTAGCAACATACACAAAACTTTTCAATGGAGAAAAAAATATAACACATTTTCAAACATTTTTACTTTTGAAACCATCTCCATATCACCTAGTTCAGTGTTTCTCAACCAGGGTTGAACCAGGTAGAACCCTAGGGGTCCTTCAGAGGGTTTTGGGGGTTCCTTGAGCAAAAAGCATATTGTGCCTCTCAGCTTAAGTGACACCAATTATCTTTTTGGCTATCTGTAAGGGTGACATTCTTCCCACTGACCAGTTATGTTCCTACCATAACCTAAATTGCCCATTTACACCCGAAAATTTGAAAAAATGATCTTTAATTGCCATAGGTTTTACCTAAGATAATGGAATGTTAATAATAATTAGCTTTTTTTTATGATACATTATCTATGGAGTCACAGAGACCATCTATCAATAGATTTTGAAATGTTCTATGTTAAAAGACGAAACATAATGGAGACATCTGGTTTTAAAAAGAGTTACTGACCCCGACGCGATTTGAACACGCAACCTTCTGATCTGGAGTCAGACACGCTACCGTTGCGCCACGAGGTCATTGGTGACTGCCTGTGGTGGTGCCATCTACTGGAAGGTTTTACAGTGGCCTCCTGGATTACATGCACCCATTGAGACGATGAACTTTCCATACATATATAGGAAAACACTAAAATGCCTCTTTAGCTCTTATTGTTGTTCAACTCTACCCCACATCCTGTGCAAATGGCTAATGTAAATTAGCATCGAGTGATCCCCATCGATCAGAGGCCGGTGGGAGTGCTCCCTACCATTAATAATAATACCACAGCTTTACCTGTTGTAGTAAACACGGAGTGTGGTCCACTTGGTGGTTGGTGGTTGGTGGTTGGTTGTTGGGAATGTTCCCTGCTGACTGACATGAGGCTCCCATTTAAATACCAATTCTGGACTTTGTGCATGGGAAAGGCTTTAAAAACTACAAACTTCCAAGGATGTATTACGTTTTTACAACTTCTCCTCCTCCTGCTAACACTCTATGGTGCCACTGGGAGGCCCTGATACTGGGAAAAACATGGGGCTATGTGGGATTACTAATTAGTCATAGATGGCTCACAAAGGAGGTCCAAAAAAAAATAACAAACAAAGATTTAAGGCTTGCAGCTGGCAAAAACTTGTTCCCCTTGCTGGTTCCTCTTATCCCTACGTTAAGAGTGGGCAGTCATGTCTTCATCTTGGACATCTGGCAGTGAACTGCATCTACAGGTTGAGAGTATCAAGGACATACATATATGCAATCATGGTCTCTGACTTCCCTTTATGAATGTCCTTCTCTTCATTCCTTGTCCCCCAAGTGCAACCCAACCTTTTCATAGTCCTCACTGGGGCTTGTAGCTGAGAATTCCCTAGCTGTTGACTCTTTGAAGGATGGTACTGGTGCAATGACTGCTGTCTTTCAGCTGTTGCTTTGCCTCCTCAAAAGTGACAACAGCCCCTTCATCTGACCCCCGTTTTGTACTAATAATCATCTTGTCAATGCCAGTCCTCTTCCTGAGACTGAAAGCAATGAAGCTATGGCAGCCAGAAATGGTGTGCTGGAATGATTTCGACTTCTTCGGACATTGAAAGTTTATAGCCAGGACTGGGGTTGGAAGGGGGCATTTCTCTAGATATTTCAAGATTCTACAAGCCATTTCGGGTCACTATTGTTCCCTTCCGGGCAAGACTGTTGACACTCATCCCATTTCAGCCTAATCAAGCTAAACTATCTAAATCTTCTATCTTATATATTTTTGTAAATTTGCTGCCCATTCTTTACAACCAAATCACATGGTGGAGGTTGTTAAGTGAAAGAGCCACCACAGATCAACCAATCCATTTCCTT
>NW_027321477.1:0-2230 GCF_032062135.1 Pyxicephalus adspersus | reverse complement strand
TGTGGTGGAACAGGGGACGTACAGTGTTACCAGACAGGAGGGTTATCCTAAATAACCTTTAAAAAAACATTTGTTTTATTGAACCAACTGAATGAATAGCAGCTGGGGTTTCTGATCTTTGCGCCGTACCAGCTACTGATTCCAGGCATTTTTGTTTTCCTACGGACCTCAGATCTTTCTCCTACTGGCCAGTGACAACAGTGCATTTTTTTTGCTCCCATTACACTAGACATTTTTTATACCCCTAAACTCCAACAGTGCGTACTTTCCTCCTACCAGGTCCCAGGACATGTTTTTGTTTACAGGGAACACTGACTTCA
Organism: Pyxicephalus adspersus; assembly: GCF_032062135.1. NCBI lineage: Eukaryota > Metazoa > Chordata > Amphibia > Anura > Pyxicephalidae > Pyxicephalus > Pyxicephalus adspersus. The sequence goes on along the minus strand of NW_027321477.1, from coordinate 1,910 downwards.
AGACTAGGGATGAGTGTGAAAAAACAGATTTGGTGAAATACAAGCTGAAAATTCTATTTCTAGATCGAATTGAAATAAATTATTTTATATATATGAATATATATATATATATATATATATATATAATATATATTTGAAACTTTTTGAAATTTAAAAAAATCCTTTTGAATTATTGTCACCAATATTGATGGGGAGGGGGTGAGGAGGAATATTAAAAGGGGTGGTGGATGCATTTGGCGTAAAAGTAGAAATCAAGTTTTAGGAGAATCAAGTTTAATTTTGGGTGAATATTCAACAAATCAAACAGATTTTTTACAAATCTGACCAAAATGATCCAGACATACCCTATTACCCAACACTGATCACCAGCCTATTTACCCACAACTGGTATTTTACCCCCACTGACCAGCATTGATAACAGTTCTATGATAGAAACACTTTACTGCTGAACTCTTTATCCTATGAGGTTGCATTGTCCTGACTCCTAAACTTACTGTGCTGTGTAGTAGTATGTTAGATAGACTTCCATTGCTGGGTAATATAAAACATTCAGACACACCCAGGGAAAAATGCTGCAATACGAAGACACACAGAAAAGAGAAAGCACACCATATCATTATGGAGTTAGCTCTGCACATTAGTATAATGGTAGGCTAAGGCCAATAAGGCCTCCTAAATAACGTAACAACACAAGTGACCATTCACAAAAAGGAGAATTTGATCACAGACTTCATGGAACAAAAGCTTCCATAATGTATAAACTACACATGTAGCACTTGGTAATGATTAATCACAATACTCCCATTGTGTGCAATTGATTGATACTACATGCTACAGGTAACTTGTATCATAGGAGACAATCACCTATGTACACCTAGCCCACACATACTAAAGTTTAGTAATTCACAGTGAATTGAGAATCCATCCTGAGGATGTAAGTGGTAGCTTAAAGCTATGTGCGTGTATGGAGACGCAAAAAGCATGCATTACCTTCACAGAAAGTGTAAAATATCTCGTTCTTGTCGCGTCAGGAGGTCCGCCTGAGTAAGATAATGTATTGCTTTTGCATGGAAGTGGCAGCACAGACTGGTATAAAATAAACACAAAGTTATTTCGTAAGCAAACAATTGAACTTCGATTCCTTTCTCAGGTCTGTTTGTCTTGGGAGGTACTAGGCACTGTTTCTGATCGTAATAACTCCAGTTATGTTATTATTGACACAGGTAATTTCCAGATGCTACACCTGTTTGTTAAACGGATTCAAGTCTGATTGCTTGTGAAACGCACAGCAAATCATTCTGCTATAAGGTGGAATGGACGGATTTTGATTCCCTATCTTTAAAAGTAATACTTTCCTCCCTTTTGGATTTGGCTTTGTGAGTTTACTAGAAAATAGGGTGGACTTACTCTTTATTAACCTAAACTAGTCCTCCTACACCCTAGAGTTTGGGGTCTACCTTGAATGAGATATCAGTACACAGATGACACAAGGTTGTAAATCCTGCTGCCCATTCAACTTTTATTCTTTTATTTTATGGTTTACTACAAGGTTACCATATTGAAATCACTGGGAATCAGTTAAAAATAAATGCACAGTTTGTACGAAAAAAGAATAATGCGTGGAAGTGCCCATAACAATTTTAAATATGAGCCCTTAAGTTTATCAGAACACATTTTTAGTATATTTGCCAGTCCTTAGATGAGACAGCCACATTCAATTCCTTCTTTTTTTTTTTGCTTCTTTTCACACATAGCGTAAGAATACACACTCTCTTTACTGTATCGAGCAGTGTTTCCACCTTAGGACTCCAGAAGACATCTTGTCAACTCTATAACATTAGAGGAATGTGTTCTGTAGTGGTGCACTATGCAGGGATAATAACTTTGGGATTTGCACAAAAAGTTATAAG
>NW_027321476.1:0-2231 GCF_032062135.1 Pyxicephalus adspersus | reverse complement strand
CCTTCTTCTGATCCACATCGCCAATAATTACCATCATGATTAGGTTTCTGTTTGTGGAAGGTATGGGGTACTCTGTACCATCTTGTGCAAAGTTTAAAATTGTTTTCCCGAATATTGACGTTTTGCGATCCTTTAACAATTCGTTATTATCCCCCCATTCCTCGTCTGAAAAAGTCGGATTCGATCTGATTCCCACTGGGTGCGGAAACGATCTGAAGAACCTTTTGGAGACTCAGAGAGAAGTCCATCTATAGCCGGAATTGTATGTTGAAGAGGACCTGTGGTTGCAGAGAGTTTCTCGTAGGAGGAGAGCTGTAGAGCATTTATTTCACATCAGAAGCAGACAAAAGTATCAGAGTTTTATATAGAAGAATACGGAGCTGATGATTGAAATGGCCGGGGTGGCTTCTCTGTGTATGGGATCAGCGTGCCGTCCATTGACAATCCAACATTTTCCTAATCTTTATCCCCATTCTGCCCCCATGTTTGTGCTGCACCCCCCCCCCCATCCAGGTCACCACTTGGGGCTTTGGGCAAATTTCAGTTTACAAAGATTAAGCATGGCGTGCATATTCCTTGTGTTGGATTGCATTAGGAACGCTTCTTTTCCCAGCTTTTCTGAAAAAACTCCCCTTGAAAGGTTGTGTGCAGCTGGTCCCTATGCTAAGGGCCTTATCTCCTCTATCTACCGTCTTCTTCATGTGTCAACAAGGGAGGCCTCCGGTAAATGTGTTTATATGTGTACCTGGGAAACTGTTTTGGGCCGCACCCTTGATGGGGAGGAGTGGTCTGCCGTCTGTGAGGCAGCAAATAAAAGCTCCATTTGTACTCTTTATAAATAAAATTTATATAAGGTTTTATTCCGGTGGTATCACACCCTAGAAGTGCTCCATAGGCTGCTCCCAGAGGCTGATCCCACTTGTTGGCGCTGTAGGTCCCACTGTGGGACTCTAGAACACATTTTTTGGTTCTGCCCTATTATACAAAGTTACTGGGATAAGGGTGACCAGCTTCTGGGGAAGGTGACCAAATGCCGATCCATCTTGGATCCTCTACATCACCTGCTAGGGTTGCCCTTAACAGGTCCTACCAAGCTCATGTCCAAGCTCACCACACACATCTTGGTAGCGGCCCGTACCCTAATGTCCACTAAGTGGAAGTCTGTCTCCCCTCCATCCTTAGAAGAACTATACGCCCGCATTCAGGATATCCGAATGATGGAATACCTTACTGCCCTGCTCAGGAACACTGTCACTAAACTCGAACAGGTCTGGGAGCCATGGGATGACTTTTATGCTCAGTTTTGCTCATTTTGCTCCCCTGCTTTTGTTATATAGCAAATCGCCTCAGAATCCCCTTTTCCCTTTTCCTCCCTCCCCATTTTTGATGTTATGTCCTGTATACAGGGATTTACTGCTTTGTCATGTTTATTACTGGAAACCACATTGCATTATTTGCACTCCACTACTGTAGCTTTTATGTATGTCTATGTGTATATGTGTATATGCTTGTTCCTACTTTATGCCTTATGGTTTTGGTAATATGTTGCTAATGCTCCTGTATGCTGTGTTCTTGTCCATGTTCTCTTTGTTTTGTTTCTTTTGTTGAATTTGTAAAAAAATTGTTCAATAAAAACTCAGTTTCATAAAAAAAGAACGCATCTTTTGGTCTTAGGGTGATCTCCACATTATGTTTTGGTAGAAAGAGCACAAGGAGGGCACATATGAAATCTTGGCTGAGGGTCTAACACTTCCCCTAAACAATTAAGCTAATTAAGGAAACCCCGGATGTAATTAGAAATTGGTCAAAAGAAATGGAGGAAAGCCGCAGGAATGGTGACCTTAATTTTTGGATACCGGCACACAAGGCCTCCACACATCAAGCCAAAAAAGTGCACTGGATTTATTGTTTTCCCCCTGTATGTAATTAGTGCCCCCTATGGTGTCCTGAGCCCGGGATGGGTCCCATAGATGGTGGCTGCAATGTGCACTATAAAGGGGCGCTGTACCTGCGGAGGTATACCTGGGGTTCGCTGTATGACATGCCCATGGAAAAGAATTTTACCCAAATGGCCACAATATTTATCTAAAATCACTCTTTCTACAGGCGACCGATGGAGGAAACATTTCCATAGAATGATGCAGGCTCACCTGTCACCTGCAGAAAGAGAAGCTGCCAGTCTGACCAATGGGGTCCCTTGTTGGACATTAATGTCACCTTTATCAGTAATC
>NW_027321475.1:0-2231 GCF_032062135.1 Pyxicephalus adspersus | reverse complement strand
ACCATACTGGACCAGGAGGAATAAAACATCTTGCAAAGATTAGAGTTTTACCATACTGGACCAGGAGGAATAAAGTATATCCTGTGGATTACAGTATCACCATACCAGACCAGGAGGAAAAAAACATCTCCTACAGATCAAAGTATCATCATTCTGGAACAAAAAGGAAGAATACATCTTTTACTAGTTAACTAGAATCACCATACAAAACCAAGAGAAGTAAAACATCACCTGAAGGTCAGAATATCACCATACCGGACCAGGAGGAATAAAACATCTCCTACAGATTAGAGGATCACCATATTGGACCAGTAGGGATAAAGCTTTCTCCAATAGATAAGAAAATCTCAATAGTGGACCGGATGGAATAAAACATTTTCTAGTGATTACAGTATCACTTTACCAGACCTAGAAGAAAAACACTTCTCCTACAGATATGAATATCACCAGACTGGACTAGGAGGGATAAAATATTTCCTACAGATCAAAGTATCACTTTAATAGAACAAAAGGAAGAATACATATTTTACCAGTCGCACTATCACCATAAAAACCCAGGGGAAATAAACATTGGCTGCAGGTCATAATATCACCATACCAGGACAGAAGTAAGAAAACATCTCCTACATCTTTTTCCATGCTGACCTATTAGGGATAAAGTATCTCCAATAGATCAGAATACCTCCATAACGGACCAGATTGAATAAAACATCTTCTACAGATTAGAGTATTACCTTTCAAAACCAGGAGGAATTAAACAACTCCTAAAGATTAGTATATCACTATACTGAAACAGCAGGATTATCTCATGAAGATTAGCATCATCATACCAGACCGAGAAATAAATCATATTTTACAGAAAATAGAAAAAACATACTAAACCATAGAGAAATAAACCATTTGCAACAGATCACTTTAATCAACCAATAGGGATAAATTATCTCCTATAGATTAGAATAACATTACAGCAAACAAGGAGCAATAAACATATTCTACAGATTACAGTATCAACATCCCAGAACAGAAGGAATAAATTATCTCCTGCAGATTGGAGTATTACTGTAACTAGGAGGAGTAAAACATCTTCTACAGATTATACTGGATCCACCAGGAGAATAAAACAAAGAAGAAAATATTTGATAAAGACCTGAATACCACCATACTGTGTTATCAATATAGAAGGAATAAGACACTGATAACCATACCCTAAATATATATAGGAACACAACTTCTCTTACAAGTTGGACATTTCTCCCTCTCTGTGGAATGAAATGGATCTTCTACTTCAGGTTTCTTACAAATGAACCAGTTAGAATAAAATGCCTCTAACAGATTTCTCCTATTTTCGGCTAAGCCAGTCCTTTAAAAGAGACAGTTCCAAATTTTCCCTCAGAGATGGTAATTTGGAATCATCCAGATCTCTTGCCAGGAAGAGCCTGCAGCCCATTATCTGTATGTTGTTGGTGGAGCTGTGTGAAAGATTCACCTTTTTTGCTACTGTGTGCAACATGATCTTGTTTTGTACATTGAAGCTTGGATACCAGTATCACCAGGCGGCTATCGCCAACCTTTGCTTTGTTGGTGCTTCCATGATAATGCCTGTCCTTGTTGGCTGGGCAGCAGAACTGATCAATGGGAGGACAAAAATCATTTATATCTGCACCTTTTTGCACTTTGCAGGTAAGTACCTCTGATATTTTCTACATAAATTAGTTTTTTGTACATCAATTGACCATGAGAAATTTAATACGGTTTAATATGGGACTTAGCATAGCACTTAGTATGTAATGTATACCTAACATTTCCTGGTGCAAAATCTTATCCGTTTCCTAGATATATCTTAAGAAGAGGTTCAAGTAAGAACGTGGGAAATACACCCAAAGGCAAGTCATGTAAATGTATATCAATGCCTCCACCATTGACAGATGACTTGCCTGCAACATTGGTTCCTTAGCTCGGCCTTTTCTACCACACTTTCTTATCTGCACTCCTATCTGCATTTTTTCTGTTATTGCACTTACAAATAAATGGAAAGATAAAAAAATAAATATGTACTAAAGGCCTTTTTGCTTTCCTACTGCTACCCTTTCTTAACAGTACAACATTTACCTACTAGCAGAGTTCAGAGATGCAACGCATGCTCCCCCAAATTTGTTCCAAATAGCAGATCTTGTTCTTTAATTACATAGGTAAATCTGTCAACCAAACTTTCATTAGGGGACAAGCATTTT
>NW_027321474.1:0-2231 GCF_032062135.1 Pyxicephalus adspersus | reverse complement strand
CTCACACATGCGCATAGAGATTGGCATTTCATTTTCTTTATAAATACAACATCATACATCACAGATCTGTGCAAATAAAGGTGTCACCGTTTTTATTTTTAGAAATGGAAGTTCATTAAGGGTGTTCCCCTTTCTTCACTAATAACTTTAAATGTTGAGCCACCTCATTAGGCAATCATATATAATGTGTAAAAAAGGAAAAAGAATGAGGTTCGCGGATTGTATGAAATAATATATACGTGTATTTAGTGATAGTGTCAAAGAAAAACTCTTACATAACGCAATCAGGTATTTTACCTTGATCCTGTTAACACTTCACAGGAACTAGATTATATACTATATATATATATATATATATATATATATGCTATACTATACTAGACACAGTACTTCTATGTCATCAAACAAATAAATGTATGAAGAACAGCAAAAGTCACGATTGTATCGAGTTTGTGTAAAAAATCCGACGTTTCACCACCATTAGGCTTCTTCGGGGATATTTTTTGTTTTGTACGTACTTTACGGTCAATGGGAGATCGTAAAAGACACAAACATGCCTGATGATAAATGCGGCAAGGTGAAGGTTGAAAACCTTGTTCAAGTTAGTGCTCCTTAAGCCTTAAAGAGGATTTTGGGATATTTCTATATTGATGTACATAAATAATTCGTAAAAGCTTTGGTACTCAACGAGAATTGGTGTTTCATTCATCTATCAAGATTGTAAGGATGTATAGGAGAGGTACAGGCCTTCCATTGCAATTTTAGAAACACGTCTTGTAAGCTGAAATGAATAGGGTCACAAAGGAGTATTGCAGGGAGATGGGCACTGAGAGCACAGCTAAACGGCTTTTTTATTTTTAATTAAGGTCCACTTTAATGAAAAAAGATCCCTGATTTTTATTAGGATTTTAAGTTTCAGACCCTGTATCTGGCAACTTGTTATGTTCCAGGGCTGAAATTAGGTTTATTATAAGCTTTTGGGGTCCACTCTGTACCCTGAAAATTGGGGGTAATGACAGCAGCATGAACACAAACACAGCTCAAATGCTGCTGCTGTACGCGGAGTAGGATTAGTTCACAGTACAAGGTGGGCAGGGGTCAGCACATTATCCGAGGGTAGGATTAGCTCATAGGACCCCTGTCTATCCCGCCCCCACCAATGACAGAGCACTATTCAAACATGAATATGCAAACGCTGGGCGGTTCAATGATGCACATCCAAGGCTATGGATAAAACGGAGGAGGAAGAGCTGGGCAGCACCCAGGGAGAGCCGGTCCTCAACTCCCCCCTAATTTGCCCTGGATGACAAATCCCCCTTATACGTCTTCAGAATCCACAAGGGGCGTTGGGAACCTATAGTCTATTTTATCCAGTCTTAAATCGTTTTTAAAAAATGAGACACATTGACTGCAAGCTGGATCCCATTGGTTTGTGGCTGCACAATAATCATCACTCCTCCACCATCATATTTTACAGTTGGTATGACATGTTTGTGCTAATACACTGTGTTTTGTTTTTGCTAAACGTGGCACTGTGCATTAAGGCCAAACATCTCCAACTTGGTCTCACCTGTCCAAAAGACATTGTTCCAGAAGTCTTGTGGTTTTTTGAACCGATGAACTCTAACAAGTAACATGCTAACTGAGCCTTGTAAAGTCTGAGATTGAGCTGTTGGGTTTTTTGAATTTGCTGGGACTCGTGGGATGATTGATAATGGTCTTGTAAGGCCTTGCTCACCACCAGAACTCACCAAACACCAGTCCCCCAATCTAACACTGCAATCCTAGCCTTTAGTATTCCCCTGCTCAGCCACGGGACACTGGTTGGACCATCCCATCACAAGGACTTACTGCCCAGGGGATGGTGTCTGGGGATGGGCTGGCAGAGGACCAAGAACCCGCAAATAAAGCAGTACCAAATTTCCAACACGGACAAGTCAGGAATACAGAGCAGGGGTCATTCACAGGTAACCCGTCCACCAGACGAGGTACACACGGCAAGGCAAGAGCAGAGTCAAGGTGACAGAGAAATAGTCAGTCCAGGCAGCATAAACTCACAGGCTGGGAAACAGGCAAGGTCAGCAACAGACAAATACACACCAGCAGCAAGTCAACCTAGCTTAACGCTACAACAGAGACTGGGGATTGGAAAGTCCCAGCAACCAATGACAGCACAGGATTGAGTCAGGAACTGTTCTGCCTCTAAAATCCCGCACAGCTGTGCTGGGGAT
>NW_027321473.1:0-2231 GCF_032062135.1 Pyxicephalus adspersus | reverse complement strand
AACCTCTGCTATAATTACTACATCCACATCTTACAGTACATTAGCTTGGTGGTCAGTAGGAAGAATGTCTTTTACATTACTGGTCAGTGGGAAGAATGTCACCCTTACCGATAGCCAAAAAGATCATTGGTGTCACCTAAACTAACCTGAGAGGCACAATTTGCTCATTGTTCAAGGAACCCCTAGCAGATGTTTTTGAGGTCCAGCCTAGGTGACAACAATGGCCCCTTCTAGAAATGCAGTAGAATGAGACAATGTAGCCACCTCAGTACAAACAGTGCAATATTACCAAGTAAACCATCTAGTGAAAATATGGAAAAAGAAATGCAGCAGCCATATCCAAGAACCAACATACTGCAATATATTAAAGTTCCATTTTTACAAAATTTCTATCTGGTAGGTCATTACTGTAGAAAAGGGCCAGGCATTGTCCTATCTTCAATAATCTGTCTGCCTGACTGGTCTCCTGGAAACTGCCAAAAAAGCGGAGCTGTGCATGCGGGGACTGAATGAACTCCCACGAGGGAGTGACGTCATCCTGACCTGGCAAATCAAGATGGCTGAGGACCGCAAGGAGGAAGTGAAGAATAGGCCAGCACCCTGCAACAGAATGGGAACAGATGAATATAGCAGGTTTGCTTCACTTGATCTTATTTAAATAAGATCATCTCCCTTTTCTTTCTAAAAACCTTTATAAGAAACAATAAATCCTGTATTCAGTGAGCTGGACCAAACTTAATATTGTTTCCCTCTTTAGTAGCCAATTGAAACACATTTTCCTGAAATCTAAAAAATAAAAAGGATTTTTTTAAATGTTTAACAGATTTAACAGATGCCAGGGGGTAAAAAAGTTTTATTTCAGTTTCTTTATACTTATTTAACACATTCTATGGATTGCATGTTTTATCCGTGTCAAGAGGCAAAGACCACATATTAGTAAGAACGCTCACAACTGCCGTAAAGTACAACACACAAGTAAATGTTGTGTATATTGGGGGCTCTGCATTTGCCCAAAAGTAGTGCAAGTGTAGTACAAGAGCAGCTTGTTGACATGACCCTGGTATAGCTGATAGTTTATGTCAAGGTATAGCTGTGAACAATCTTCAAAAATTCTCACCTACTCTGCAGCTCCTCTTCAATTACAGTGAATGTACATGTGTACACTGAGGTCTGGACACTTTTTCCCATCCCATGAAAAATAAGTAGGTTTGATGATCATTAAGTCATTTTTCAGTATAAAATTCTATCTGGCCACAGAGCAAACAGAGAGACAACTTTCCAGTAAAGGCGTATAAGCTCAATGAAATGTATGGTGAAAAGTAACAAAGTTTGGGTGCTGCTTTCCTCTTGAAAATGATGTAAAAGAAAAAGAGGGGTTTCCTGATAGACTTAAGGTAATTGTGTTTAAAAACAGGCAGAGTTATCAACATTATTTTAACAAATACACCAGCAGCAGCATGACAGCCCTGATTAAGGCTACAACAGGCATAGTGATCGGGAGCAAAGGGGCTACAAAGTCCCAGCAGCCAATGGAAGCGCAAGACTGAGATCAGGAACTATTCTGCTGATTAGCCTCAGCACAACTCCAAATCTCCTTTAGCTGCTCTCAGAGCAAGGGATGCTGAGACACCATTCACAGCCGCGAAACCAGGGATGCCACAGGCTGCAGAGCAGAGGACTGACAGCTATTTGCCTGATCTCCCCTTTCCGCTGCAACCAATGCTGTCAAAGAAAATAAACAGGCCAATCTATTCTCCCTTGAGGGGAGAGGTTTAAGGGGGGGATATGATCACCCTTTATGAATATATAAATGGTCCATATAGAGAACTCTCTTCCCAACTATTAACTTTAAGATAGTTACAAAGAACAAGAGCGCGCTCATTGCATTTGGAGGAAAAGAAGTTTAAGCTCCGGAAGAGGAAGGGGTTCTTCACTGTAAGGTCTGTGAAAATGTGGAATCAGCTCCTCTGGATCACCTATGTCCATAGGGTTTTATATCTGTGATATGTTTATTTCCCTAGTAGTTGAACTTGTTGGACTAATGTCTTTTTTCAACCTAAGTTTGTAAAAATGTAACTATATGTTACGTTCACCTGAGGTAGTTTTCTGCACAGGCCAGGTGATTGTCTCCTAACATTTTGACTTTTATCACTTACAGATATTTTCCCCCTCCTCATGATGTCTACTAGATGCACAGGATGAGACACAGGGGCAGGCGCCAGCACTGCAGA
>NW_027321472.1:0-2231 GCF_032062135.1 Pyxicephalus adspersus | reverse complement strand
AAAGCAAAACAGGAACACACCTTAGCACAGAGAGTAACACAGAGTAAGCCAGAGATTGCTCAGGCAACTTCCTGTAATAGGAGGTGCCTTTAAGTACCTGCAGGTAATCACCCATAGGCTGGGGAAAACAGAGGGCGTGCGTTACCTCATAGACAAGGAGAGACACACCCACACCAGCTCAAACACCAGAACACCAAGTCTAAACACAGGTATAGAACATAGGAAGGAGGTTACCTGAAAGACAGGACCCGGCGCCCGTGCCTGCGATTAGGAGCAGTGGCCCCGGCACGACCTGCAGTGCTAACAGGTATTTTCTTTTAATGGAAAAGAACAGTAAAACGACTCTGATTTGAGTATAAAACTAGCACATAATGCCATTGCCAAGTCATTAAATATTGCTTAAAAAAACTTTTGTGCGTACCCTAATCTGATTTGATATAATTTTCATGCTGTCTTCATGCTGTACAGCAGTCTGGAGGGGCAACACTGGCATTCTTTCAGGTTTGCTGAATTTAGATGCATTGACAAAGATTTTGTAAGAAGAGAGAAAAATTGGTTTATTGCTTTTGATATAAACTTATGGTGGGACATTAGATTGTGAGTCCCTTTGAAGGACTCTTAGTGACATGACAATGAATATTTGTAAAGTGCTCTGTAATATTTCGATGCTTTTAAAAAAAACATAATAATAATAATATTGTTTCACTGTCCAAACCAAAAGCTGGGGCTAGAGAAATGACACCATAATATCACTAACTGTGACAGAGTTTTATCCACCTGACTGTTCCATCTAGCAGAGCTGTCAAAATCCCAGGAATGGTTGTTAAAAATACAAATCCTTTGACCGGCAAATGTCACACAGCCATTGCTCACAAGTGAGAACAAGCATTATATTATAAACTTTTTCTGAACGTGGCAGCTTCCTATGATACATTGGGATTTAGCAAGCTATGTCATTCAGGTGGGGTCAAAGAATGTTTTATTTATAAGCCTACAAATGTTTATTTGTTATTGTTTAGCAGTCTTATACTGTAGGTATCTGACATCATGCACAGGCATGTACCCGCCCCACTACACCCCTGCCTATGTGTCACTCAAAGGGGAAGAAACTTCACCCAGAGTGATGTCATGATACCAGAACCCACCATCTCTCTGCCAACTGGGAGAGTGTTTAGATAGACAACTCGCCCACCACCCTGAGCCTGCAACCGGACCGACCAGAGCCATGAACTAATAGGACGAAAACAGGAGTGGCCAAGCGTGTCCATTCCTGAAAAAAGTGAGTATGTGAAAAAACTGAGCTGTGCATTCCTGGTTTCCCTTACTTGTGCCGGAAATTGGTGAACTCCCGCACGCTTGCACAGTAGTTACATTACCCCGGTACGGCCGAGAACAAAAAAGAACCCCTACAGCTCAGAGGCTTTGCAATTAACATGGAGGAAAAGAAGTTTAATTCTGAAGTAGTTTTAGTACACCCTATAGATTGCTTTAAAGAAAAGCTAAATGCTTTTCTAGAAGCACAGAATATATCTGGGTATTAAAGTTGTAAAGAAATTACACTAGAGATTGTTGTTCCAAGGAACATCAGATTGCCTTACAGAATCAGAAAATATTTTTTACCCATGTTGGAGTAAATTGAACCATGTACATAAGGTTTTGTTTACCTGTCTCTAGATCAACTATGTATATATGGTTTTATCTGGGATATGCTGTTTTCTAGCATGTCTATTTGCCCAGTGGCTGAACTTGATTTCTTTTTTATTCTGACTAACCATGAAACATGACATAAATCAGCTTAAAAACTCATCTACCTGACTATACTCTGATTTGCAAAAAACAACATGCTCTTTTAATTTTTTTTGGTGATGTGTTTCCTAAGCCACCTCTATTTTCCCTGTCAGTTTTTTGTTTTGGAAATACCTTGTTTGGGGACTTTTCCAAGTTAAGCTGCATTTTTACCAAAAACACACATTTTCTTCATTCCTACTCACCTATGTGGTAATTAAAATAAACTAAGAGTCATATTATCATCATACTTAAAAGTACCAGGTATTTTCATGAGCTGAACATATTTGCTGCTGGTGGAGGGATGCAATGAAGAGAACCTGCTCCTTTTGCCATTATGGTTGGAATTCTGCAAGGTTTTTCACATAAAAGATGTGTCTGTTTTCAACCTGACTGAATTGGTAACTTTATCCACAAAGACACAACTAATCTATCTGCAGCCATCT
>NW_027321471.1:0-2231 GCF_032062135.1 Pyxicephalus adspersus | reverse complement strand
CTCCACATATAATTAGCAAATTTGGTGGTTCTAACATGTATAGGGGCTTTGCTATAAATGTTTAAAGTCAGCCCATTGACTTTAATGGCATTCGCGAAATCCATCGGAAGTTCAAGGATATTTTCGTGAGACAATTTTGAAGATATCTCTGTACTTTGCATCATTCAACTTTCCCTCAACCCTGACCTGTCATTCAGTGGCCGCTGCTGAAAAACACCCTAAAAGGAAAATACTGCCACCACCATTGTTGAAAAAGTGCTTCATGTATTGGGTAGGTGATGAGCAATGCCTGGTTACCTTAAGACAAAATATTTAGAATTGAGACCAATCAGTCCAATCTTGGTTTTTATCAGACTAGGGAATCTTGTTCCTCACAGTTTGAGAGTCCTACAGTTTTTTTTTTTTGCAATCTCCAAGCTGGCTTTCATGTGTTTTTCATATGAGTTCCATATAGCCACTTTGTCATAAAAACCAGTAGAGCATCAGTGGAGGGCTGCATTTATGGTTCTCTCTGGAACTTACCTCCATTACCACACAGGATCTCTGCAGCTCATCAAATTGACAATTAAGCTTTTAGTCACCTCTCTCACTAGGCCCTTCTTTCTTAATTGCTCAGTTTGGTTGGGCAACCAGCTTTTTGGAAAAGTCCTGGTTTTGCCAAACTTCTTCGATTTGAGGATTGTGGAGGCCGCCGTTCTCTTAGGAACCTTCCCAAGAGCCGTGTTTTACAATAATCCTGTCCTTGGGCTCCACAGGCAGTTTCTTTGACCTCAAGGCTTGGTTTTTCACGTGGCCAAGCTCTGCCTCAATCCTTGGCTTCATTGTACTGCTGGCTCTGTTTCATTCATGAAGAGTTTCTGCCTACCTTGTCCATGTCTGGTTCCCTTACAAGACAGTGGAGGTACATGGTTGGCCCTGCCATGTTACCCAATGCCCTCCATAATGGGCCTCTCCTCCACAGCCAGCAGCACTATTTACTGACAGAGCCACTTCCAAAATGTATATAGGAGGTAGGCTTTGCAGACAAAAACAAGTTGTAAATTGTTGCAGTGCAGAAATAGCCCTATTACAATAATACAATAAAAGGTTATGTAGGGAGGGGAAAGAAGGGGAAAAAGAGTTGGGGTAAGCATTGAGAGTAATTAGCCACTCTACGCACGTCATGAACTAAAGTGGCCATTTCAGTGCACACTATGCAATAGAATAATATTTCAAAAATCATAAATTTTTATTAAAACAAACTCACCCACCTTTACCTTTGCAGATCTTTGATCCATCCGGAGGATTCCTGGATTAGGTACCACATTGTCTTTGTATGTCACCCAATCTCCCACTGCACAGGCACCAGATCAGGCAACGTAGATGGGAAAAAAAGAGTTCCAATCTTACTGCGCATGCGTGAGATCAGCATTTTTTCCCCATTGAAGAAAAGGCTCCTTTCTGTATTCCCGATATCGGGCATGCGCACAGTGAGCATGACATATGTGTCCCTGGAGGCCCTGCCCATTTTTATTATTATAATTATTATTAATAATAATAATAATAATAAACTGTATTTATGAATTTTCAACTAAGTATTTATGAAGTCCCAACTCATTGAAACAACAAAAACTATTGTGTATGTTCCTTGATTATATAAATTCACCATGTTGGAGCATACTGAAAAAAAATGTACACAAGTCACATTTATATGCACACGTGCCAACGTGAGTTAGTGCTACACACCTAACCCTTCGCCCCTAAATAATAAAAAAAAAAAAAAAAAAAAAAAAAAAAATGTACAGCAGCTGGTTTGGAGCTTAAGGTTGGAGAGCATGATTAAATCCAAGGGTCTGCTATTCTACAGGAGAGTATTGTCAGGGGGAGTATTCTGATTTTCATATATTTAACAATATATTAAACAATGCATAAAGTCTTCAAAATGTTCCACTAGACAAAGTTTTTTTTAACATTTAGGTTAAAAACAGTAGCTTTTTGTTGTAAGCTCTTCAAGGCAGAGTCCTCTCTTCCCTTGGTGTCATTGTCTGTATTTGTCTGTCATTTGCAATGCCTATTTTAATATAATGCTCTGTATGATATATTGGCGCTATATAAATCCTGTTTATTATTAATAATAACAACATTAATACAATAGACCACGCCTTACTCTGTAAGAGTACAGCAACACACTGAATTTCTGTAAAGCAGGTGAAAACTCTCAGGCCCCGATTTATTAAAGTTCTCCAAACCTG
>NW_027321470.1:0-2232 GCF_032062135.1 Pyxicephalus adspersus | reverse complement strand
GGAAAATAGCAACCTCCTCCATTAATAGATGTAAACATGAATACTTGATCATGAACATTCCTGTTTACAGAAGATCTGATGCATAAGCATAACACAGAACCCATAAACTGAAAGTTGTACCAGGTAACTCAAAACTGCTCGAAGATCTGTACTATGAATCTACAGAAACATTTCTGTTACGTTTTGGATATATTGGGAAAATGTTTTCCACTCATTCTTTCCATCACAATGAAAACATGCATTGGCTTAATGTAAAACTTAACTTATACAAAAAAAAGCAAGCAAGCAAGCAAAATAGGATTGCCTGATTTCAGGACCGCATACCAGTTTTCCAGGAGGTTTGTGACCCGTGGATTGAAAACTATTTACCGGGAGACTTTGAGGTTTCTCTACTTGCTCTATAATCCCAGTTTCTTGGGTGCTTCCTACGTCCCTACAAGATACTACGGCGTGTTAACGTTAAATTCTGGTCTTCCACCCTCTCCCTTTTTCCTATCCTCCTGTGTCTGCCTTGTCCTAGCGTGTCTTGTAGCCAATTTTGGCCCTATCCATTACGTTGATTTAGTTTTATTTTTATGTGCCTGTAACGGGTCCCACTGTGCCATGCTGGGCTGGCTCTGTACCTTGCAATGGACTGAAATCCAAAAGGCACTTGCCAGTCCAGAGACTTTCCAATACTTTACTGTGCAGTGAGTTGTCCAGTTGATTCTATACTATGTTTTTCCTTTTTTTTTACATGCCACACTCCATTGTGTCAATGTCTTTAATGCTGTTCAATAAACTTACCTGTCTTATCCCAATTTAAACTAACCTGTCCTTACTCAGTGGGGTGCTGCCATCATCTCCTCTTCCGAATCTTTTGATTGGCCAGACTGGAATGTTGTAACTCCTGCATATGGAAATTTCACCCATTCCTGGTAGCCAGGGGTATTCTGTGATACCCAGCATCACACACCAAGCTTTGCATGCTCAGTTTCATTGAAGAAAAGATGGCGATCAGGCAGGTAAGTTCATTTTATTTCAGAAGGGTCATCACTTGTCACCACTGCAATAATGAAGCAGCTCACTTACAATTTAAGGTGGACGTAAACCAGGTCCTTTATAGCAGTGGCCCCCCAACCTTTCTGAAAGCAAGGCACAGTAACATGGAATAAAATTTTTCCTAGTACCGGTATATGTACAGCTTACACTACTCAGCAGCGAACACACCAGCTGAGAACAGAAGAGTAGTGTATGAGAGCTGGTGTGCTGTCAGGTGGCAGAGTCGGTGGGAATGGCAGGGAAGTGTAAGCCTTACAAACATTGCTCTGCCATTGTCAGCAGCTCCTGTGTAAGCAGTGTGAGTAGAGCCACCTGCGCTCCCGCTGTTTGTTCTCCTGCCGTCACACTGTCACTAGCTTTAGAGCAGTGTAAGAAGGGTCCCGGCGCTACCACTGCTGTCGCTTTTGCCACTTGCGGTCCCCAACTCACCAGCCACAGACCGGGAGTTGGGGGACTGTATGTGTGATATACACTGATCTGTCCTCAGTCTGGGCCAGGTGCCGCCATCTTCTGCCGATCCTCCTGGAGGCAGATCTTCAGCCATCGTCCCACCCAGCATCTTACACTGAGCTCAAGAAGTATGTTTTATTGCAATGGGGACATCGCCTGTACCGTCTGCAGTAACAGTCCTGAGTGTTTGTAATTTATGTGCAGAACTAAAGTTTTCATTTTAGTTTATTTCTGCTCTAATAGACATTTGTTTTGTATTCCGTGACCCCCAGCCTTGCACAAACCTTTCTTCCACCACCAGTAATCTATTATTTATTTACAATGAAAGGAAAGTATAGCTGTCACATTGCAGCAGATGGAATTACAGAGTGCAGAGCACATGACATGGCATTGGTATCACCAGAAATCACAAACCAGCAGCACTCACATCTTTTTAGCCACATCTGTCTCTCTGAATTGTTCCTTCATCTTGATTCAGCCGTGTCTCCTCTTCTACACGTGAAATCTCCCCAACTTCACAACATGAGGAGCACTTTCCAAGCTGCATTTATCACTTCCGGGAGACTCTGTACCACAGAGCTGCCTATAGATAAGACGTCACAAAGCAAGATCTCCTTCACAGCGCCACCATCAGGAATTTCTTATCGGGTACTCAAGAGAAAAAAAAACAGGTTGCTACTTTTACGGGTTAAATTCTTCATTTTATTTTATTGCTCTGGTTTTCTCTTTCCTCACATTAGT
>NW_027321469.1:0-2232 GCF_032062135.1 Pyxicephalus adspersus | reverse complement strand
TATATATACCCAGACTATTTCACTATTACCAAGTTCAAAGAATACTTGACAGCCATTAAAAAGCTTACCTTGTGGGAATTAAAGTGGACCGGTGATGATAAATTTGAAAGTTGCTTTTGATATCTGATCACGATATCATGTCACACCTTAAACAGCAACATACATTTCTTAATGCCTCACTTCAAAAATTTACTTAGCACCTTCTGCATGCCTTTTCAATTTCTGATCTCAGCTGCAGCTGATGGGGGCAATATCAGCACCATAAGATCTACAAAGTGTGTTAAAGCAAAGCAGAACCAGAAACCAGAAAAGGGAACCCTACACCCACAAGTGAGATGTGTCAAGCAGGGTCAGAGTGTAGGCCCACTTAAGGAACTTGCAGACTTTGTTTGTTTCAGTGGATTCATTTATTAGGAAAACCAGAATTAGTCTATTTCCATAGTCAGCAAACAAACAATGAAACCATGGCACTTAGGTGGTGGTGGGGGCACAACCTAGAGAAGAGGTGAGTATAGAAGCTTTTGTAAAAAAAAAAAAAACTGCTAGGTAATCACATTTTTTCCCAAGCTGGGGTTGGGCTTGAATGTTAATGAATACCTGGACTTTTTCAAATGAAAAGTTACAGTAGATACTCATTAGTTATGATATTGTCTTTATAGCACCTCATTTGGTATTTATGCTGTTTTTTTTTTGGTATTTAATTTATATTTGGTATTTATATTCTGTTTTCCAAAGCTAAGCTGTTAGTAACTAGTATACCGAGGAGTGGGCAGCAATCAGGAAAATCACATTTTAGTCTTGCAATAAACAGGACAACAATTGCCAGAAGCTATAATTTAGTGACCCTGCATTTGTAGCTTTGCAGTATTCCATGTTAAAAATAAATGTATTTCAGCATCAGCTTTTTTTCCTTGTCATTGGAGAATCTGACTGAAAGTCAATCAGACAGTCCCCTGACTAAGCATCACATATCCTTTCTTAAATATATGCAGTAAATTACCAAGATAGTTTGCAGCTTCCAAAGGATTTAGGCAAATTTCAAAGACTTGAGATTCCTAAAGATTTTTTAAAACAATATAACACTGCATGGCCTTTGTCCTTCAACCAGCAGGCTTGGATTGGTAAAAAAAAAGTGGCTTATGAAATAGACAAAATTGTGTTTTATCCTTAATTAAAAATAAAAAGCAACTTTTAGTTCTAAGTTGCAAAGAGGTCTATGTGTGCCATTTTTGGATATTATACTTATCACTGAGCAACCAACACTTGGAAGAGGTTTTGGGTAAAAACAGGTGTTTTGGGGTTATTGCCTTTTATTGCTATCCCTAGATATCTGCATTAGTACAGAATAACTTTAATGAACATCTTGTTTGACTGTTCTGATTTAGATGTACGCATTCAGAGATGTCCCCCAGCAAACAAACAACCATTGCTGGTGATGGAGAGTATCTCATCCTCACAAACAGCATGTGCTCCCTTTAAAGTGTACCTAAACTCAAAAGCTGAAGATTTGATATCTGTAGAGATATACAGAAATGTTAATTTTGCCTAAGCAGCACCCTGAAAAGTTTGCATTGAATTTCTACAAAAAAGTTGTAGTGCAGCTCCTTAAGGCTGTCCCTAGGAAATCCTGTAGCCATTTGCATTTGTCTATTATGCAACTTTGTCATTTGTAACAAATATGTGTTGTACAGCGCTGCTAATATGTTGGCACATAATAAATAAAGGTTAATAATAATAATGGCTCTATTCAACTTTGATCATCAAATCATCAAAGGAATCATGAAGGAGCTCACTCCTCAAACAAGACTTGGAGAGAGGGTTGGCGAACTTACTACTGTGCTGCTCACTGGAAAGAAAGCTGTAAATGGGGATCTGCAATACAAGAACCCCTCTGCTTCTGCTCCTTTTATTTTCTGAATCCATGATCCACCTATTCTGCTTGTTCCTGAAAAATCCCCACTACTTATCAAATATGATGAAGGAAAAATGCATCCTCTACCTAATAACACAGCACAAATCAAGGCATGGAAAGTAGGTAATGTAGAAACGTTCAGCTACAGAAAGCCTACAGACAGGGCAATACTGATAACTAGTGATGTGTTCCCTTCTTGTTGTTTTTTTCTTCTTTTTTTATACTACTAGGGTCACTGGTAAGCCCCAAAAATACAAAATTTAAGTATTAATTTGTCTTGGCTAATTGAAAATCCTGAAGATTCAACCAGGAAAGATAAA
>NW_027321468.1:0-2232 GCF_032062135.1 Pyxicephalus adspersus | reverse complement strand
CTCCACCTTACTACCAATCCACAATGCCGACGTCTGCTGGTATATATTGTGTGTAGTGTGGTGGCCCATTAAAGGTTAATGGCTGTCACCTGAAAGTGTAATGCATACAAAAATTTGTGTCTCGGGTCAGTTTGTGACACCAATGATCTTTTTGGTTATCTGTAAGTGACATTCTTCCTCCAACTGGCCAGCAATGTAAGAGGAAATCTTTACTGGGCACTACACTAATATATTGTGAGCTGTGGATATACAGGTAGTCCTCGGGTTAAGGACATACGACTCCTAGATATGAATGGGGCTTCCCTGCACGCGGCTGTGCGGGACGGAGGCTTGAAGGGGGGAGGGATGCTTTACTTTTGCTAAACACAGCTGAGGTTGTGGGTGATGTTAAGGCCTGAGGTTTCTGCAGCCTCATGTACATCTTTAATGACCAAGACAAACTCTGCAGTTTTCTTTTTGCATATGAAAGCACAGCTTGCTCCAGAAGGTAATGAATGTCTAGGCTCTGTAAAGATTTTTGTGATGAACTCGGTAAGGATTTTATACAGTAACTGACACCACACTGCCTAATATATTGAGACAAACATCTGTCCTGATAGCATCTATTACAATAATGTACCTGTTCCAAGTTACATACAAATTCAACTTAAGAACAAACCTACAGTCCCTATCTTGTATGTAACCGGGGACTACCTGTAGTAACTATAGCCGGGGTTCCCTGAAGGCCTGAAGTTATTTTAATGGTTCCTTTATGTTTAAAAGTTGGAGAAACTGATCCTCTATGGCCCACTCGTGGCATGAGAGTTCACTCTTTCATTATGGGCAGATTGTAAATCCATGTACCAGAAGATTACTGTTGTTTCAAGAGATTCAGCAGAGGTTTGACACTAATACAAGAACATTCTATATCTACCTCCAGATTAGACATTATGCTCAAACCCTGACAAACGATTTGGCGTTCCCCTCATCTTTGAGAGAATCTGTGCTGGTGGACCATCCCAGAGGGGTCTGATCACTAACATTTATCAGAGCCTACAACTAGAGCTACCTCTCCCCCAAAACATATGTATGGAAATAGGAAATGGTTTTGGGGAAGGAGCTTCTGGATGATTTATGGAAAATTTTATGGCAACAGGCTCAAAAAAGCTCCTTGTGTACGGTATATAAGGAAAACACCCAGAAAATCCCATGCACTGCTGACACCGGAGATGCTGCAAGATATATCCGATGCCTAGCAATTTGTGCTGGCAATGCAACTCTGATGTGGGTACCTTGCAGCACATGTTCTGGTCTTGCCCACGTATAATCCCCTACTGGCAAATCGTTAATAAGATCCTTGAAGATTAGCTAGAGGTCCCTAAAACCCTAGACTTCTTAGGATTGCCGATACGAGAGATCTCCAAGCCCAGTAAATGTTGGATGAATAACATACTCAAGGCAGCCAAATGTCTGATTGCCAAAAATTGGAAATCTTCCTCCCCTCTTACCCATTAAGCCTTGATTAACTGTATTAGGGATGTTTACCTGATGGAGGAGCTGACTGCAAGGGTATATTATCGATTGGACAAAAGATTGGGCTCCTTGGGACACATTTATGGTTAGTTACCTTGTGTCAAATGCCCCGTGATTAGGGATAAGCAAGTGAATTGGGCCGTTCTCGCTTACCAAACATGTAGGCGAGAACGGCCTTTGTAAATTCAGCCGGCGAGACTGATTTTTTGGGGACCTTCAAGACCAATCGGGAGTGGAGCTGTCAGTTGCGCTTCTCTAATTGCTATTGCAGTCCTGTACTATGTGTTCCTGGATGGAGTTTCTGTATCCAGTAACACAGTGTTGGTCTTGCTGTCTGCTCATGAATGAATGCAGCGTGGGAAAAATCAGAGGATTTTTCCCATGGCCCCATTTACTCATAAACACAAGCAGCATGACTCGGGACTCTGAGAGGAGTGTCGCGGCTGCATTTATGAACAGAGCGGCGAATTGGGCTGTTCTCGCTTACCAAACATGTAGGCGAGAACAGCCTTTGTAAATTCGTCCGGCGCAACCGAAGTTTTGGGACCTGCAAGACCAATCAGGGGAGCGGAGCTGTCAGCTGCGCTCCTCTGATTGCTATTGCAGTCCTGTACTGTGTGTTAGTCTTGCTGGCTGCTCATAAATGAATGCAGCATGGGAAAAATCCTCTGATTTTCCCCCACAGGCCCATTTATTCATAATCTCAAGCCGCATGACTCG
>NW_027321467.1:0-2232 GCF_032062135.1 Pyxicephalus adspersus | reverse complement strand
TTGCAGTTGGGGATTAGTGATACGGGACACCTACATGTCACATCCTCAGTCATGCCCATCCATGTACCAAACGGTAGTTGTTTTTTATATTTGGAATGCCAACCACAAGATCCGCTACTTGATCAGGTTCCTCCTGAGGTTTGGGCAAATACTGATCAAGATGTTGGTCTAATCTCTTGTACACTATATAAGGCAATGTATAAGCCTGGCACTGCACCTGTTTATATTAAACAATACCCACTTTCCCCAGAAAAAGAAAGGGGAATTGAGCCTATGGTGATGGAATTCCTAGGGACAGGGGTTATTGAGGAAACTATCTCCCCCTATAACACACCTATCAACCCAGTAAGAAAAGCCGACAATACCTTTAGGTTTGTCCAGGATCTTAGAGCAGTAAATGCTCAGATCATACCCATAACCCCTGTGGTTCCAGACGTGCCATCTTTGCTATCAGCTATTCCTGCCCATGCAGAGTTTTTCTCTTTTATTGATTTAAAGAATGCATTTTTTTCTGTCCCAGTTGACAGGGAGACACGGCCACTCTTTGCTTTTACATTTAAACATCGCCAATATACCTGGTGTAGAATGCCTCAGGGTTATGTAGATTCCCCTGTGTGTACTCCATTGTCCTCCAAGCTACACTGCGCCCTTGGACTGCCCCTCATGGTTCTGTCCTTCTACAATATGTGGATGATCTCCTCATATGTAGTTTTACTCGGGAGGCCTGCCAGGCAGACTGTGTTAGTCTATTACTGTGGTTATAAGCATGTGGACACAAGGTGTCAAAATTACAATGGTGTACAGAAAGTTTTGATTATTTGGGTTTTGTTCTCAGTAAAGGTGAGAGGAAAATCAGCCATGCCAGAATACTGCCGTGTTGGGTCTGCCCCGCCCACAAACCAAGAAAGACATGGTAACCTTTCTTGGCATGATTGGTTACTGCCGCCAATGGATACATGATCATGGGGTTATCTGGCAGAGAAGAGGCTTCATAGCTGCAGATGGGAAGCAAATCTCACATTCTACCCTAGTACATGATCTCCTGGCTGCCATCCAATTACCAAGCAGGGTCGCTATCATCCATTGTAAAGCAAAACCACATAAATATATTTTGTATTGGATTGGATACAGGACTTTGTATTGAATCCAATACAAAATATTTGAATTTCCCGCTATGACCCCCATCGACGGGCGCATGCACGGACATCATCAGGAATCGCCGAGGGACGCGTACGCGAACGCCGGGTATTCTAATTCTTTCAGAACCTCCGTACTTCCATTCAAAAAGTGTTAATTTTTTGCATGGAAATTTATTTTAGATTGTAGGCTATAATTCACCGAATTACCGCATAACTCACCGAAAGATGTCCAAAATTTTATAAATTTAATAATAACATTTTTTTATAAAACAAAAAAAAAAAAAATCTTTAAACAAAAAAAAAAGTATAATGTAATGTACCTGTACAGTAGCTTTTAAAATATATATATAATACAATTATATTTACAGTATATATATAATATATAAAGATTTCTTTGTATTGGACTCAATACAGCTTTTTTGTATTGAGTTCAATACGAAGTGATTTGAATTTCCCGCCCCGCCTCCCGCCCGCACGACGCATGCAGCGACGTCACCGGGAAACCCAGGAGATCATCACTGCACTCGCCGGGAGAGGACAGACGTGTCCGGAGGAGCTGCGGGGACAAGGAAAGTATTTTTTTAGAGATCGACGCTGGAACAGAACAGATGATCACAGCGGGGACCAGGTAAATTAATGCATTTAACCACCTGACAAAAGTTCGGGTTTAACACTTTTTGCAAGTGTTTTAACCCCGAACCAAGGTCGGGTTTAACGGGCGGGTGGTTAATAAGAATAATAATAATAATTAACATGGGTAACATAAAGGCATGAATATCTAAAGCAGATAAAATGAAAATCAGCAACATTCCCTGGTGGTGGCTCAACCAAAGCCACCTGAAACACATGTACCTGAAAGATTCTTCACCAGAGAATGTTACTGAATGTGAGATTCACCCCTTTATAAATACACCCCAAAGATCCTAACAACTGTTTTATAGCTTTGTGAACGGATCCCAATATACAGTTAGGTCCATAAATATTTGGACAGAGATAACTTTTTCTAGTTTTGGTTTTGTACATTACCACAATTACTTTTAAATGAAACAACTCAGATGCAGTTGAACTGCAGACTTTCAGCTTTAATTCAGTG
>NW_027321466.1:0-2233 GCF_032062135.1 Pyxicephalus adspersus | reverse complement strand
TGTGTGTTTCAAACTTTTTTTTTATATTCATGATATCTACTAGACCCTTGTTCGGACATATTTCTGTAACTTACAGGTATACAACTTAAAAAAAAGTTCATGAAAAACAGTGTACTACTTTTGGTACAGAAATCTAGACATCAGTGTAACGCCCCGGTGGTTAAGGTAAGTTTTTGTTGTTGTGTTTTTTTTTTTGTTTTGTATATTGCTTGTTTTGCTTCATATGCACTCATGTATGTATAGACATGAGTACACATAAAGCCAAACATGTATGTATGTATGCATTTAGATGTGTGTACATATACATAGAAGAGAGAAATAAGAAGAAGAAATAGGCAAAGAGGGCTTTTTGGACCATATTGCTTCACATTGCAAAGATTGCCCATTTCTTCCTATGATTAAAAATATATACAAAAAGTATTATTAATTTTAAAATATATGCACATAACTATACGCAACAGCGGACCACGGACTACAAGCGGGTACGGATGTGCATACAGCAGGCATACGTGCAAATGCGTGGCGTGGCCAAGTTTTGCAGTAGGCGGGAGGTAATCAGGAAGTTGGAGAGAGAGACATCAGGCCGTGCCCGTTGTTTGGAGATGACGGCTGAGAATGGAGCGTTCTCTATTGTTTTTTCAATGGATTACAGCTGCAGATGAGAGCTGGGTAGAGGTCCACACACCTAAAGTTTGCTGTTCACAACTATGTACATGCACATATTTTGATGTGTGTATGTATGCTTTGTAAGATCCTTCAGGATTCTACCCCATTAAGCGCAATCAATCAGAGGTAGATCATTTGAAGAACACTAATTTGCCTCCTATCCATCACGCAAGGCTGGAAATGATCTTTCTATGTCCGGAGGACCATGGAAGCCTTCTGCTAGAATGTCCTCTGGCTAGCTCACACCACAATCCTGATTTTGATGAAGGCACATTATTTTGCTTGTCTCACATAGATATTCCTGTGTTTTGTATTTCTCCACTTTTTTTATAGATCTATTTTTTTTCACGTGTCCTTATGCTGTTCATTATTTATCTACAGCTGCTGCAGCGCCCTCGCCACCAGCATCTCCTCCACAGGACACAAGTTCCTCATCTGACTGTAAGTATTTCTCTATTTTAGATATTGTAAACATTCCTTTAGAACCATGATTTTAAACTAGGAGATAGTTTGTTAGGCCTAGTTCTAGTTCTATCAAGTATCATTAGGAGTGTATGACTAGCTTCATGTCTAGGCAGCTTTTAACAGGAGACAAAGCTTAAAGGTAAGTTAGACAAGTTTGTCCCTTGTGAAAACCCACAACTTTCATTGACACCAAACCTTCATTGCACCCAGGATTCACCTTTCTTGTTTTGCTCTGTGTAAACAGCAAAACAGTCATAACTTGAAGAGATTACATATTTTGCACACTGTGCAATTTAAGAACTAGTTGCATGTTATAGTGTTCCATTTGGTCAGTACTTACCTCTCCTATTTTTTTGGTCTCCTTCTACAAACACAGCCAGTTCCACATCGAGGGAGACAGCCAGGCCACCGGAGGAGCTTCCGAGTCCCCCAACACCGCCACCACCGCCACCCCAACCCTGGCGACATGGCAGACATCCTCCTGGTAAGTTTATATTTTCATTAGTTTGGTTTTTAAATGGACAGTACTTTTAAAAAATGTTTGGACCAAACTCTTCCAGTTCATCTATTATTTGTTTTTCCTCACCCGCCAGGAAGTATAAAGGAAAGCCTGTATTGGCTGAACAGGAGGATGTCTGCCGTGGAGCAGCACTTGAGGCTGGACCCTCCTCAGGATGTGTCCAGGCAGTACAGTTTTTTTTTTTTAACTTTTTTGTATATATGTTTTTGTAAATAAGTTTCTCATTATTATATTTTTATATTTGTTGGGATATTTTAAGTTATTGGGGGAGATTAAAAAAAACTTAAACTTTTGTAAAAAAAACTAAAAGCCAGATTTTGTGAATTTAATTTGATTTTTATTTCAGTGCACATTTCCAACATTTTTCCCGCATGGCTAATCCGATTCCATCCCTAAAAAACACAAAAAATAAACCTTAGTTTTTACACAGTGGGTATTTGAACCATAAAATCTTGAACATGCTCTTATCCTACACAAACCTGTTTTGCAGCTTGGCCGAGTTTGCTCCATTCCTCCATTGGTCACTTGGTCAAAACATCATGTGACCTTAAACGTAACATAGTTGGGTATGTTAGATATGTC
>NW_027321465.1:0-2234 GCF_032062135.1 Pyxicephalus adspersus | reverse complement strand
GTACATTAAATAGGGATTGCAAATGACAGACTAATACAGACAGTGATACAGGAGGAGAGGACCCTGCCCCGAAGAGCTTACAATCTAGTAATATATGGTACAAAATATCTAAAACAAGTGTTTGCACAGCACAAGTAATAATGTAAGCCTTGTAAATTAAAAAATATTTTTAAACATTTTATTTTTAGAAAGTCCTAAACCTATCACTCCTTTTATGTGCTACATCCCCCACGTCTTAGATTGTAAGCTCTTTGGGGCAGGGTGTTCTCCACTTCTTGTGTCATTGTTTGTATCTGTCTGTCACTTGCAACCCCTATTTAATGTACAGCGCTGCGTAATATGTTGGCACTATATAAATACTGTTCAATAATAAACAGTATAATACCAGTTAACTAAATAAAAAAAATCACACCAAAACATTTAGCATTTTTCCTAACAATGTAGCAGATGTTTTTACTTATGTTGATTTTTCCTAATGACATACATCCTGTATGTGCTACATAAGGTGACCATATTTCTATGTCACTCAATGCTCATATGAAGACTCTACACGGGGGGCTGCACACATCACTAGTGTTAAAAATGTTTCTCAACTCCAAATGTTCAATTGTTTTTATTTGGAACACCAAATAATTAGGCAGCCTATTGTAACATCACTGAGCTGTTCCCAGTTCTTGTTAAAGTGAATACATAGCACTTGGGGATTGTATTTTTGAGCATGAGGTTTCATTTGTATTTGTTTTGTAGAGTTCCTGTTACTTAAAGAACTCCAGAACAAGACAGAGCATTAAGTATTCATTGAATATATAATACACTAGGTACCATTCCATAATGGCAAACAAATCATAGATTTTGTAATATTCGCATCAACATGTGTCAATTAAACACATAACAGTAAACCCTAAATCTACACAAAGCCCGTGTATTATAACAATTGCCCATTTCTTGCCAACATATTGAAAGGAGTGAATGTTTGTTGCTTGTATATCGTAATGATTGCTCATTCCCTGACCGATGATTTACCAATTGCTTATTTATTGCCCATGTATTGTAATGATTGCTACGCAGTGTAGCAATTTCCCAATTTGCCTTTTTTTTGTCTACATATTTTTTTAGGTTGGCAAATTTGTTTAGAACAGCGGTCGCCAACCGGTGGTTTGCAAACCACTGGTGGTCCGCAAAAAGTTTTGGTGATCTGCACCTCTGGCCGGCGCACCCCCCAGCGGGGTTAGAAGAATGACCCTGCTAGGGGGGAGCACCAGCCAGATCCGTGGACTAATAAAGTGGGCGGGTTCTGGCATCATGACATCACTATGGGGGAAGTTTCTTTCCCTTTGAGTGACACACATGCCTGGAGCCTGTAAGTTTAGTGATCCGTAGATCCAAAAAGGTTGACGACCACTGGCTTAGAAGACCATACTGTAATTAAATCTCCCTCAGGCCCTGTCCTTTTCGAACCAAGTCAATATCATGATTGCCATGAATCACATTAGGTCCTTCAGTTCACCACATGCTAATACTATTCACAGATTTTATCTTTTAAACCTTAGATCTTCCCATCTAGTTCTGCTGTTCTAGGCATTAGGGCCTGATTATTTAAAGCTCTTCAAGGCTGGAGAGGATACACTTTCATCCCTCTTTTATGTGAATTTAGAAAAGATATGCTTAAAACACGCCTGTGTTTGCAGCCTTTAAATTCTGCCCAACCACCATGCTCTCTGTACTTGATTTGTTTAGAAGTCGTCCAGAGAAGACATCAGGTGTCTAACAGACCCATGATGTCTCCACATAAGGACCTATACTATTATAATGAAGCATTTATCACAATATTGAAACAGTAATCAAGTGTAGTAAAAATAAATATTTTGCTCCTTTCATACACATGATGTCTTCTTTCTGCTCAGTAGGACACCCTGCTTTTTTTTATTTTTACACAGACCTTTCAAAGGCCTGTGCTTTATATATGTGCAGTATGTATTATTATTATAGTTTTTTTTTATTGCAGCAGGATGACCTTTTAAATACACTCAGTTGGCATAGTGTGAGAAATACCACTATGATCAAATGTAAACCTGGAATGTCCCCAGTTACAAGAAGTGAAAGATGATAACCTTTGAGAGAGGATTGGATAAGTATACAGGCAGTCCCCGGGTTACATACGAGATAGGGACTGTAGGTTTGTTCTTAAGTTGAATTTGTATGTAAGTCGGAACAGGTACTTTATTTTAATAAAT
>NW_027321464.1:0-2234 GCF_032062135.1 Pyxicephalus adspersus | reverse complement strand
AGGTTTGCTGGATCACCCAGCTTCACTGTAGAAAGTGTATCCTCTCCAGCTTTGGAGAGCTTTAATACATCAGACCCATTGCCTTTATCTGCTATTCTCTCCAGAAAGATGGTGGCACCTTTGGTCATCCTCGGTCTGCCCCTTGTCCAGGGTATGCTGTCTTAAGTTTGGGGAGGCAAAAGCAAAACATGTTTTTTTGAAACTATCATAGACACCTATTGAAGCAAATTAGAAATGAGTGCCTTAAAATAATATAACTTTTCAAAGATCACTTCAAAATGCCAGATTGGTTTTAAAACAAAGAAACAGCAAATGGACTTAACCTATTATAATGAGTTTACCGTTAATTTTGTCACGACGAAGTTCCCCTTTCATGCAGTCTCTTTTCTCAAACCTTTTTAACGCCTTAAGAACCCTCCAACGAGCGAGCAGAGATCGTTTCACGTTTTTCATCCCCCTATGTTTATTACCACCTTTATTTAGTGTTTTCCAGTCTCTTGCAAATCAAGTGTAGTTGATTAGAAAGTCAAGAATCACCCCAGGTCTTTGAGTCTTACCCGTTTGATTGGCTTTTAACAAAGTCAGATTAAATAAATGCTGTAATCAGTCAAGATTTGCCTACAATTTTTTGACTGCGTTGTACGCTTGCATTCACTGACTCCAATTACTGGTTAATGTGTTTCTTTCTAACCCAACGAAGCTCCTTCTTTTTCTCTCATTGAGCAAAGAAGAACTCAGCAGCCATCAGAAATTTCAAAAGCCTAATAATGACTCGTAATTACACTGAACCTCTGAATAATTTCAGCTGTCTTTTTTTTTTAATTTTCTTGCACCTGTTCCAGAGCAAAACACGATGATGCAAATCTAGGAGTTTATCATTAACTTTGCTGGTTTTTGCTGCAGCCTGTTGCTCAAAAAGAATGACGGGAGACACTGGGCGGTTTAATTTTACTAAATATATCTTGCATTTTTTATCAGTATTAGTTAATGTGTTTTGCAGATTTATAACTAAAATAAAAAGAGGAATTTAATGTTTATTGTAACTTTTAAAAATTAAACAATAGTAGTTATGCTTACCTAATCTCTGGCATTGGCCCCCAAAGACTTATCAGAATGATTGCAAGGCTTTTTGTCCATTTGCAGGTAATGGCATTTTGCAATGGGAAAGTTCTGCTTGCAATTCTTGTATCTGTGCTTTTGTCTAGTGAAAAAAACTTTGGTGATACTTATTTCAAGAATTTACACTACTAGTGTCCCAGCTCATCAGAAACTACCCAAAAACAGCCAGGTGGTTACTGAAAAGTGCCGGGTGGTCTGCCCAGCTAAAAGGTGCTGGGGAGTACACTGTCCAAAGTTTGATAATAGGACAGATTCTGGCATTGCTTCCAATCACCTGCATTTACCAGGACATGAGAAGAGTGGTCATAATTCAGATGATTTAGAAACTTCACAATTTTTCTTGTCTGCTCTTTTTAAATTTTCTTTCATATTTTTATTTTGGCTTTTAATGTGGAGAAGCAAAACAGTCATTAGAGGAAGGCTAGATTACCAAGCTCCCATTTATTAGGAAAGTACCGGTAGGTAATTGACCCTTGGGCAAGCTAGAGGTGGGTAGTTAGGTTTAGGCTACATACACATGCTATGTCATACACACAATAATTGATTGTCTTGGGCAAATATTTGGTGTGTGCACAATGCTCCTTGATGTCATTTTAGAGATCCTCTGTGTCAGAATATAGAAAAACTGAATGTAGACTACTGCTGTTATTTCCTATGAAAGCGAGAAAGCATGTGTCCTGAACTGTCCTACCTTGGATTTAATTACCACACAGTTTCACTGTATCTCAGAACTGCATCATGATACGGATGGATGCTCCTTAGCACAGAACATTATAAAATTTGCAAATGGACATGCCCGGTTGACTCCCCAACTGACTTAATACACCTGAAGCACATTAAGAGCTTACAATCTAGGAGGTGGGGGAAGTAACACACAATAGGAGGGGAGATATGTAGTGGTGGGTAGGGATGAGGGAACACCTGGAAGTTTGGGTTCGCCGAGTTCGGCCGAACGTCTGCTCAAAGTTCGTGTTTGGGTCTGGGTACCCAAAATCGTAAAGTTCGGTACGGTCGGGTTCGCTCAACACTAGTGGTGGGAAGTAGTAACGGTTTCAAAAGTCAGAAGAAGATGGGTAGGCAAGTGTGAAAAAATGGGTTTTCAGTTCTCTTTTAAA
>NW_027321463.1:0-2234 GCF_032062135.1 Pyxicephalus adspersus | reverse complement strand
GATCACCCAGGTTCCCCCATGATAGTCTTTCTTCACCAGTCTTGGGGAGCTTTAATAATAAAGCACCTCACTTACCTGGGGCAGGATAGGAAGTCTGCTTTTGTTTTGTGGGGGAGGAAGGTAATTTAAAAAAAATTTGCATAGTGTCGGAAAGCTAACTTGATTTTATTATTTTGGTTCTCTCTTTCCATTGTCAGCATTTCAATTTCCTATACTGAATCTCCGGAATAGATTTTTTCACTTTCTCGTTCCTTTTTTCTACTCATATACGACACGACCACATATAGGCCACAATTCCACCACAGTTGGAAAGCTGCTTTGGCGGTTTTCTTATTTCAGCCACCCGGCATTAGATTTTTATTTCTTTTTGTCAATTTTCATCATTTGTGGGGAAGAGATTTATTTGCCTGGATCCGGGCCTCCACACTTGTGGTGTGGCATACTTAGTTTTTGGGAAGTTCTTTTAATTGTATATTTGTTAAAAAATGTTGGAAGAACATTTCGTCCATCTTATTTCATTCATTGGTTTTGGTTCTTTAAATTCCTCCATTTACAATCTCTGTTATCTTCCCAACAATTTCTTTCTTTGGTTAGATCTACTCCACCATGCCATAGACACACCTTTTTTTTATACTCCAAAATGTTATGCATATTTGTCTTTTAATCTTTTTAAAATTCTTTTATTCCTTTGTTCTTTTATTCCTAAGCATTTGTTGTTTTGGCTCCTTGGATGCCTTTATTATAAGAATTAGTTTCCTTGTTCAGATCCACTCAGTTTAGCCATAGATGAACTTAGACCTTTTTTGGTTAACATTAAACATGATATGTTTAAAAAATATTTTAGGGTTTTTATATTATTAATTTCAATCATTCTTTTTTTCAGTCATTTTGATTTTGTTTCTTTTTTGTTCCTTGAAAGATTGCTATTCATCTTTGCAGCAGAGATTTATTGATTCAGACCCTCTTTCCTGTGACATGGCACGCTAAGGTTTTTTTGTATTGTTTAATGTGACCTCTCCTGTTTGTGAAGTTTGTAATTTCCCAGTATGTAAGGCAACAAGATTACTACAGCTGGGTTATCTGTATTATTTGTATTCTCAAACTTCTGTTACAAATATGTTGGACTTTACAAAAACAGAAACATATATTATCAGATCAATATGGTGGCACTCTGCTTTAACTGGAGGAACGGTTTGCTTACCAAACCATGTCCGTGATAGGAATGTACTCCTTACAGCAAACAGACCTTAGGGGTGCTTGTAGTGACAATCATGGATAGCATTAGGTAGAACTAATGAAAACTGAAGACAAAGGCACCGGCACTCAAAGTATAGAATTCTTGTAGGACATATTGCCTTGAGGAAGGGAACCTGTGCGGCCTAAAACAGTGTTTTTCAAACATATTGTGATAGTGCTTTCCCAATAAACTAAGAATCCTGTACGTTGGAGTGCTGGTGACTTTGCCTGTTTGCTTAGCAGGCTTTATATATTTGGACCAACTCGAAAGCTCTAAATAGCGGCAAAACATTTCTCTCAGCAGCCTTGTTAAATTAAGACAACTTCTCTGCGTGACCTCGGCGGTCACCCCAACCAGGAGAGGCTTTTAACGTTCCACATCGAGCCGAATGTCTGCGGCACCTCTCAAACTGCTTTCTAAGTGTCACCACTGAAAAGGATTCACTGACCTGAACACGTTATAGAAGGACAGATTTCAACAATGCTGAAGCTTTACCCTATATAAACCCAGAGGAACAGCTTCTTCACACTACCAATGCTGCTCTGATGTTAGAGGATCACTATAGGGGAAATATTGTATTCTGGTATCTGCATGGGGAAACTTCTAATGATTCTGTGCAGAATGAGAATTTGTTTCCATTTCACTTCCTCATATTTATATTTTTCTTAACATTTACATGCAGACTAGTCGCAGTTACAGAGGATTAGACAAACCACAGATCATTGCTGGGTCAGCTTTTATTCATATAGTATAATGTTGCTGAAAAATGGGTTTACATCTGACCTTTAGTCGTGCACAATTGTACACTCGCCTCTTCTGTGTTGAAACTAATCGGCTTTCACTGCACGCTGTAAAATTTAGCATTCGTTACATGCAAAATGCAGCCTAACTCACCAAAACCTCAAGACTGCCTTGCACCCATCAAGGCAATCTGGCATAACTCCTCCCAGTAACCACCCCACTGCTTGCAATAGGTTGAGCAAAGAGGGCTGACTCC
>NW_027321462.1:0-2235 GCF_032062135.1 Pyxicephalus adspersus | reverse complement strand
CAGGTATCAAACACTAAAATATCTGTATTTTTTTTAAAGTAGCACATAAATTTCAAATTTACCAAATGGTCTTCTTTGGTAAATAGGAAAAGGTATGAAGCACTAAAATATCTTTTTTTAAAATAGCACAAAAACTTCACTTTACCAGTCTTCTTTGGTAAATAGGAACAGGTATCAAACACTAACGTATCTGTATTTATTTTACAGTAGCGCAGAAATTTACCTTTACCAAACAGTCTTCTTTGGTAAATAGGAACAGTTATCAAACACTAAAATATCTGTATTTATTTTACAGTAGTACAGAAATGTAACTACCAGTCTTCTTTGGTAAATAGGAACAGGTAAAAAAATTCTAAAATATCCGTATTTATTTTAAAGTAGCACAGAAATTTCACTGTACCAAACAGTCTTCTTTGATATGTAAGAACAGGTATCAAACACTAAAATATCGGTATTTATTTTACAGTAGCACAAAAATTTCACTGTACCAAACAGTCTTCTTTGGTAAATAGGAACAGGTATCAAACACTAAAATATCTGTATTTATTTTAAAGTAGCACATAAATTTCACTTTACCAAATGGTCTTCTTTGGTCAATAGCAACAGGTATCAAACACTGAAATATCTGTATTTATTTTAAAG
The DNA here is from genome assembly GCF_032062135.1 of Pyxicephalus adspersus. Classification (NCBI taxonomy): domain Eukaryota; kingdom Metazoa; phylum Chordata; class Amphibia; order Anura; family Pyxicephalidae; genus Pyxicephalus; species Pyxicephalus adspersus. Next base: position 1,593 of record NW_027321462.1, on the reverse strand, counting down.
TAGCCCAGAAATTTCACTTTACCAAACAGTCTTCTTTGGTAAATAGGAAAAGGTATCAATCACTAAAATATCTGTATTTATTTTAAAGTAGCACAGAAATTTCACTGTACCAAGCAGTCTTCTGTAATAAATAAGAACAGGTATCAAACACTAAATATCTGGATTTATTTTACAGTAGCACAAAAATTTAACTGTACCAAACAGTTTTCTTTGGTAAATAGGAACAGGTATCAAACAATAAAATATCCGTATTTATTTTAAAGTAGCACATAAATTTCAATTTACCAAATGGTCTTCTTTGATAAATAGGAAAAGGTATGAAACACTAAAATATCTCATTTTAAATTAGCACAGAAACTTCACTTTACCAGTCTTCTTTGGTAAATAGGAACAGGTATCAAACACTAATGTATCTGTATTTATTTTACAGTAGCACAGAAATTTAACTTTACCAAATAATTTTCTTTGGTAAATAGGAACAGTTATCAAACACTAAAATATCTGTATTTATTTTACAGTAGTACAGAAATGTAACTACTAGTCTTTTTTGGTAAATAGGAACAGGTAAAAAATATTGGAATATCTATTTATTTTAAAGTAGCACCGAAATTTCACTGTACCAAAAGGTCTTCTTTGGTAAATAGAAACAGGTATCAAACACTGAAATATCTGTATATATTTTAAGGTAGCACAGAGATTTCACTTTACCAAGCGGTCTTCTTTGGTAAATAGGAACAGGTATCAAACACTAAAATATCTGTATTTATTTTACAGTAGCACAGAAATTTCACTGTACCAAATAGTCTTCTTTGGTAAATAGGAACAGGTATCAAACACTGAAAAATCTGTATTTATTTTAAAGTAGGACTATAATGTCACTGTACCAAACAGTACTCTTTGGTAAATAGGAACAGGTATCAAACACTAAAATTTCTGGATTTATTTTACAGTAGCACAGAAATTTACCTGTACCATACAGTCTTCTTTGGTAAATAGGAACAGGTATCAAACACTAAAATATCTGTATTTATTTTACAGTAACACTGAAATGTAACTGTACCATTTGGTCTTCTTTGGGAAATTAGAACAGGTATCAAACACTAAAATATCTGTATTTAATTTAAAGTAGGACTGAAATTTCACTGTACCAAACAGTTTTCCTTGGTAAATAGGAACAGGTATCAATCACTAAAATATCTGTATTTATTTTAAAGTAGCACAGAAATTTCACTGTACCAGCCTTCTGTAATAAATAAGAACAGGTATCAAACACTAAAATATCTGTATTTATTTTACAGTAGCACATAAATTTCACTTTACCAAACAGTCTTCTTTGGTAAATAGGAAAAGGTATCAAACACTAAAATATCGGTATTCATTTTACAGTAGCACAGAAATTTTACTGCACCAAACAATCCTATTTGGTAAATAGGAACAGGTATGAAACACTAAAATATCTGTATTTATTTTAAAGTAGCACAGAAATTTCACTGTACCAAACAGTCTTCTTTGGTAAATAGAAACAGGTATCAAACAGTAAAATATCTGTTTTTTTTTACAGTAACACAGAAATTTAACTGTACCAAACAGTCT
>NW_027321461.1:0-2235 GCF_032062135.1 Pyxicephalus adspersus | reverse complement strand
AATTTACCTTGTTTTATTTTAAATTCAGTTTTCAGTAAATAATGAGTTCACCCTCCTGGGGGGTTCATTTCTGTCTGGGTTTATATATCTAAAATGGATACATTGTCTTTCATGAAAACTTATTTTACATTTTATGCCTGTAATTCTTAGGCATAACTCACTGGAATATGTCCATAATTGACATATTTAATAATAAACTTCAAATAAAAAACACAAAAATCTGTTAAAACAAGGGTGTATAAATAAATAAAAAATACTGAAACCTGTAATATAACTATACAGTAGCATATTTTATATATATATATATATATATATATATATATGAATCTACTAGATTGTAAGCTCTTCGGGGCAGGGTTCTCTCCTCCTGTATCACTGTCTGTATTAGTCTGCCATTTGCAATCCCTATTGATTGTACAGCGCTGCGTAATATGTTGGCGCTAAATAAATCCTGTTTATTAATGATAATAATAATAATAATAAATATATATATATATATATATATATATTTGTCCTGGAATATCTGAAAGTTCCTGAACAAAATATTATAGTTTATAATATTATATTTTACAATAAATCTTTTTTTCTGTATTACTTCAATGCTGTTATGAAATGAAAATATTAAAGGAGCCCTCCATTAAAGAGAATTGCCAAGGCCACCTTGTGTTAGCCATAATTAAGATCAATATGCTTGAAGAGATGTTACTGTTACCTTATGATGTATCACTGTTAATTTGTCTGTAACCTATTAATGTTCCTAAAGATCACCGTTATCATTCTCTACAATCTCAGATATAGTGTATGACAATGCCAAACATTGGCAAAGTTTTTCTACACACTTGGCCATTGTAGAGCTGAAAACTCTACAATGAAACTGAATGCAAAATTCCACTTGCAATTTGCAAAGACTACAAACCCAAATCAAAATTGACTATGATTTAATATGTGAATTGACATCTAGCAAAAACAAATAAACTTAAACTTTTTTTTAATTGGAACTCCATGTTCCAACAACTAAATGCGTTGCTGAAATACAAACATAGGAGCTTTCTTACCTACCAAATGTCGAAATGTTTGAACAGTCATCAGAAGAAGGAACGAGTTGAAGCATCCAAAGCTATTTCAGCCCATTTTGAAGCTGCACAGAACTTTTTGGCTGGATTAGTGACTGAGGATGAAACCTGGCTCCTCATCTATGTTCCTGAAACCAAGGAACAGTCAAAGGAATGGCGCCACAGCGGGTCCCCGCGGCTGAAGATGTTCTGAACCCAGAAATCGGCCAAAAAAGTAATGGTGTCCGTTTTCTGGGACAAAGACGGTTTCCTGTTGGTGGACTACCTATCTCAGGGCTCTAGTATCACCAGACAGTATTAAGCTAACCTCCTGGACCAGCTGAAGGAGGCAACTAAGACGAAACGCCTTGGAAAGTTGACCAGAAGGATCCTATTTTTTTGAAGAACAATGCACCTGTGCACACGTCCAATGTTGTGGCTGCCAAATTGAACACCCTGGGTTTCCAATTGGTCCACCATCCCCCCTACTCACCTGGCCTGGCCCCTTCAGACTATTATTTGTTCCCGAATTTAAAGAAATACCTGAAGGGGCAACGTTTTGAGGACATTTCTGACGTCAAAGACGCTGCTGAGAGCTGGTTTGCGGCCCAACCAAAGGACTTTTTTTTGAACGGTCTAGAAAAGCTGCAACTACGCTGTACCAAGTGCATCAGACTCAGGGGGGAATATGTTGAATAAATGTGTTATTTCATAACTCTGGCTCTCTTTTTTCTGTTCAAAGCCTGGAACTTCTCAGCACCCCCTTGTAGATGTAGAGGGATACTTTTTAGCTCAAGGTATTCAGGCAAATGACAGACCCCTGCTACATCCCTATTTCCAGATTATAAAAAATAAATACACAAAAAAAGTCATTGGTGAAACCGATGGATCTTTTTCAGGTTGTTTCCCTTCCACGAAAAGAACACATGGAAAACCTCAGAGGTTGTATGAAAGACTTTGTGCACAATAACACTTTTTAATAAGTAAATAAAACATTTTTATGGAGGTTATTATATGAACCCAAAAAGTGGGACAACTGAGGAGGACAGAGGGACTTGAATGTGAAAGAAGGACAACTTTGGGGGTTCAGAGGAACTTAGATTGGATAGAGGAACAACTGAGAACAAAGGAACTTGGATCTGAGAAAAGGGACAATCTTGGGATAGAGAGGAACTTGGATTTG
>NW_027321460.1:0-2235 GCF_032062135.1 Pyxicephalus adspersus | reverse complement strand
AGATGACCCAGGTGATTGACATTCATGAAAGCGTTGATTGCACAGCGGACATCGGGGATGATTTCACAGTACTGGAGTTCAGGTGGCTCTATGGAAGAGTAATATTCAGAGGAAAAGACAATGTAACCGAATTGTCCAGCTGCCTGTTCCCCTGATCGTTGGGGTCCGATTGGGGTTCGCCCTAAAACACGCTTGGCCTGATTTACTGAAATTTACTATAAATGGAAAAGATAGCCTTTCATGAGTGAACCAGGGTGATCCAGTGAGAATGAAAAATTTATCTCAGGTTTGTTGGATCATCCAGGCTCTCCCAGTCTTGGAGCTTTGGTAGGTATGGACCACCATTTCCTTTCCGAACCTTTCTCTAGGTATTTCTTTGTTACATTAAAAATCAACAGCCCACGTTACTCCACTTTAGCCACAAGGCTGCAGTTTGCAATAAATACCAGTAGACGAATTACAAGCTGGCCTACTTACTAGTCTTCGGTTGCAGACCTTGTCCATAGGCTCACAGATATTAATATTGAAGATAAACCCGCTTTGACGTTACTCCATGCCCCTGATTCATCAAGCAGAATCAGATTATCGGTCGCGCATTCGTATTAGCGATCCGGAATCGTACGCGGTCGCGCTATTCAGCAACGGAGCGCGTACGTTCGCGCTTCCAGCGAGCGCGGATTTCATTGATGAATCAGGGGCCATGTCTCTGATATGTCGAAAAAGGCATACAAAATCTCTTTATTACGACATCTCTTGAATACCGCAAAGACATGCATTCCTGCAATGTGGAATGTGACAAACCGCCAACCCTTGGGCACTGGCTAAGGAGGGTGGCTGAAGATTACCGTATGGTAGACATGATGACAGCTGGGACGAGTCAGACCGATAAATTTATCCAGACCTGGTATTACTGGGTTTTAGTACATCTGAAGAATATGGTAGATTGGCCGGTGACTCTTCTTGTGAAGAGTGAGTTATTGTGTTTGTAAAGACCGAACTGACAAATTGAGTCCGGATACCCCCCCCCCTTAAATCTTCCCTCCACCACACCCTCCTCTCTATTTCTTTACTTTTTTCTTCTTTTCCTTCTGCAAATATATAAAAAACTGAGATACTGGGGTTTCCCATTTATTTTACTATTTCACCATTGCATTATCCTTAATGTGTTAGTGTATTTGGCTTGTGTTTTCTCAGGACATTGTTTTCAGATTGTTTTTTCGCACATTGTGTAACATGCCATTTTATTGTCATGTAAACCTTAAAATATCTCAAAAAAATAATAAAAGAAAAAAAAAATCAACAGCCCAACCACACTCTGTGTAAAAGAGAAGGGCTCTTGGGAGGTGTTGTTCTGGGAGCAGACCTACGTTATGGAGTTACTAATGACCCTACAAGTGTTTTGAAAGACTTGGGATGCCAGCACAGAAAGCTGCCCGTCATTCACTAAAATAACAATGTAAAATAAAAACAAGCAAAAAAACAATAAATTTAGGTAATGCCTGATTAAACCCTTTATATGCCTTAAGGAGACCCGATTATTTATTTATATATATATATATATATAAAAATATATTTGCAGTAAAGTATATGCTAGTATTGAAAAGACTTAATATGTACCTCTCCTGCTGCCTAAAGCAGAACTAAAAAAAAAAAAAAACAGTTACTTTTACTTCTGCAGATCTCGATCTCTCCGGAGCTTTTCTAAATCGGGTCCCACGGCATCCTATAGTCTGCCTTCGTCCCAGTGTGGAGGGCACCACCATTTTCTTTGTCTTCCAGCTTCTGCTATGTCACATGATCTGTGACTGTGCAGGCACGAGATCAGGGGATGTAGCCCACTGTAAATGGGAAAAAAAAGTGGAGGTCTCACTGCACATGGGTGAGACCAGCATTTTTTTTCTCATTGAAGTAATGATCTGCGCATGCCCAATCCTCTGGGAGGTGTCACGTGTGTATCCCACGTACTCTGCACTACCATTTTGTCCTTATTTCTGTGGCCGTAAATGGGTTGTGTACCCTTTTATGTAAAGAAAACATTTTGGTATCCGCTTTAATTGCTGAGAATGCTGAGAAATTGACATTTCTAGGAATCTGGGAATGTGGATCTGCATGGGCTCTTGTGTGTGTTTTTTCTGCTGATCTCCACGTGAATACTCTCTCATGCAGTGATATGGAGGTCACCAGGGAAAAACGGTCTTTGAATTCTTTGGGCACACAGCCAGCATTAGGCAGGAG
>NW_027321459.1:0-2236 GCF_032062135.1 Pyxicephalus adspersus | reverse complement strand
ATCATGAATAACATTTTAAATATATGCACATGTCTGACCAAGGCAGAAGTAATATTTTTTCACAGAACGTGTTGGATGGCTAAGGACCATTGTTAATGAACCCCCATTGGCAAATGCAGTGTTCCATTGACATCAGTTCTTCTTCTAAGACAATTTAGAATTTTTTGCAAGTACATTTGGCCTGCAGTTTACCTTCCCTAAAGCCCTACTCTGGGCAGAAACAAAAAAGTACCATTGTAGTGGGGCCTTCCCTTCAGTTTGCTATCCCTCATTTTTGTTACAAGGAAAAGTACACTGGGGAGTTGATGATAGTGATTGTAATTGGTTGCTCATGTGCCAATCACTGTCATATGACAGAAGTAGAGATTCCTCAGCCAAGAATTTGCAGCTTTGTGCTCACAAAGGCTTCTACTCATTGGAGCGTTGGAAATGTACATATGTGCTACTGATGTGGTGTTGGAGTAAACCTACTGATTTGCCCATCAGTATTGGTTCATAATCTTGCTTTTATTACATATTATAGCACCTCTAACCCTTTACACCTTTTTCTAAAACTTCGAGCAAACTGTATTATAGATCGCTGCCTTTTAAACTTTACTATTAGGGTGCATGGGGTGCGGTCAGTGCCAGATACCAGGCAGAACATTGACACTTGTGTACTCCAGGTTATGGGAGTTCAGCAGTGCTATGTGGAAGGTCATATGTGCTACTTATGTGCTGGCTTTCTTTTTACTGGGAAATAGGTTTTAAAGGTTTCACTTCCTAAGTTTGAATCAGTCCTATGTATTGTAGACACAGTGCTGATTGATAGACTTAAGGTATAAATATTATATAGCAAATAAATTGTCTCATCATTATTAATTGCCTGAAATTGTTAATATGTATTCTAAGTCTTTCAGTTACACCCATTCCTTCCATTCTTTACCATATTCTCTTATGTATTCTAGGTACTGGGCAAAACCCAACTCGCCAGGCTGCTGTGGGAGCTGCAGTTCCTTACTCTGTTCCCGCATGGAGCTGTCAGATGATCTGTGGTTCTGGCCTAAAGGCAGTAAGCCTTGGAGCTCAGTCCATACTGACAGGGGAGGCTGATATTGTGGTTGCTGGTGGTATGGAGTGCATGAGTCAGGTATGATGGTTATACAAAGCTTATTTCATGATATTGGTAATTATAATGTTTTTTTGCAAAAGATTTATATTAACATTCCTGGGTTCCACAATGGCCAATTGAAATACATTCAAGCTACTATCCCTCGCCATTAAATCACTCCATGGCTCTTGTTCTACCTACATTTTTGACTTGATACACAAATGTGCCCTTAGCCACCCTCTCAGCTTCACCACTGACTTCCTAATGACTTTCTAACGCATAATCTTTTCCCATGCATGGCTCCAAGACTGTACTAGAGTTCCCCCCATTGTCCAGAGTTCCCCCCATTGTCCAGAGTTCCCCCCATTGTCCAGAGTTCCCCCTGCAGACTGTGGTAATGACATATGACTATGGTAGGGACATTAGATTGTGAGCCCCTTTGAGGGACAATAGACTTTGTAAAGCACTGTCTAATATATTTGCGCTATATAAATACCAGCTAGTAATAATAACAACACATAGGGCAGTCCTTTTTGTCATCACCTTTATTACTAAATGATAAAATTGAAAATCCCATTATCTATTTTTCCAGCACCACCAGGGCTTCAACATTTTTCTAGTTGTACAAATTTGAAACCATGTAAAGAAAATCTGTAAGCGCGCCTGCTAGTGCTGATTTCATCAGCAAAATAAAACAATGAAATTTCATATACTAAATACTACACTTTTAACTGCATAAATTAATCGGAGAATTTAGGGTTGTCTAAGGTTTTACTACTAAACTGGATTCTGTACAAGTCTATGAAGGATCACTGTGCAGGGGTATCCTGTGCCAGGGGAGTTTTTATGCCAGAAAGGCTGCTGGTGTTGGTACAAGTTGTGGCCATGCTGATATAAGTACAATATATACTCGAGTATAAACTGATACTCACCCCCCCAAAAAAAACAAATGCCATCAAAAACAAAATGTAATTTCTTCTTAGATCTGTATTAATAAAGCCTGTATCTTGCCACAGCTGCTCACATTTTCCCCTTAGTTTCCTCACTCCCTGCCATATTATGGAGCGGTACAGCAGGGAAGCACAAACCAATAGTTACAGTACTTATCCATTTCAGTATCCACAGACTCAGCTTTTGTACTGCCCC
>NW_027321458.1:0-2237 GCF_032062135.1 Pyxicephalus adspersus | reverse complement strand
TTTTATTTCTTATGGGAAAAATTTGTTTGGTATAAGCCCTGTTTGGTATAAGTCCAATGATCTGGAACAGATTAAGGACTTATACCAAGGTACCATTGTATATATATTTAAAACAGCAACATGTGTGGCACATGCACACAATAATAACAGCATTGAGGCTGATTCACTAAAGCAAGGGACACGTTACTTGGCTTAGTAAATGAAATGAAGTTCTTCCAATCAAGTGCAAGGAAAAATTCTGTATTTTATTATCACATTCACTAAGCTAAATGAGTTATCCCTTGCAAAGGTAAATGTTCACCTTGAAGTGAACAGTCAATATTCATTTAGTAAATCAACCCTATTGTGTTTTGCAGGAGAGGATCTTCAAAAATCTTGAAAACAGTGAATAAAGGAGACCAATAGAACTACAGAACTTTATCTGTACAAGCAATGTTTCAGCCCTCTCTACAACCGTGTTCTCTGATACTCACACGTGGCTGCAAAGTAAAGGTCACAAGGTAACATTTAAATGATAACAGTGTGAAATGACCTTTATTTTATGATATGAATAAATATATTTTGGAAGCTATGAATGTGGTGTTAAGAGAAGTGATAAGACCTTGAATCATTGATATCATTAAAAAAGTTAGGAGTTATATTGAGGTATAATACCTCAACATTTTTAAGATCAGGTTTTATAAAGTTTTTACACGTAAGCTGTACTTAGTAATAAATCATGATTCCATTATGAATGCTGCCCTGAAGGTGGTAGCCAAATGGGGTAATGTTGTACAAAGTGTATATAATTAAATCTAAAAAAGATTTGGGAAAATAATGATTATATAATTCCCTAGGTGCATAAAGCATGGGCTGAACTGGAACTACCCCATACAGTTAAATCCTATGGCAAGGGAAGTTAATTGATGCTCAGGAAATTTATTGATGATTGGATGGGGATGTGTAATGATGGTTGCTATTGACTTACTATCTCACTGTAGTAAGTCACTTTAAAAATTTACTAAACTGGGCAAGCAGCATGTACACTAAGGAAATTAAGGTTTCAAAGAAACTAGAGATGGGTGTGAAGGTGAAACTAAAGATAAGTCTGAAAGGCATGGCCTGGGGGTATTATTATGCAAAGAGCACCATCGATGGACAGTAAGAGAGGTTATTACAGGATTTTACAAAAGAAAGGACTCTTGGGTCAGCTTTATGGCTACAAATCTTCTGCCCAAAACAAGCCAAACAAGAACATTCAAACACCCAAGCACTGGGGTCAAAAAAGCAGGGAGTTTCAGTGGTATCAATCAATTAAAGATAAAAATATCAAACTTACGTTACTTATACAAAATTCATGAAAAATATGTTTGCATATACACAATGGTTTCAACCAGTTAGATTAAATAAAAGTACAAACAGTGCATAAACATGATTTTAGGAAAAATTTATAACTAGGCAAAGCCTCATAATGGTGCAGTCAGATATTTGTGTAACCCAACGCGTTTTGCAGTATAAACATGCTTCTTCAGGGGGAAGAAAATATCACAGACTGACTTTTTGTTGCCTCTTGTGGAGCACATATAAACACTGGGAATCCTAAGGAGTAGAAAAAGACCTTCAAATTGAAAAGTGCTGCCAAAGGCACATATGGTTCTCCTTGCTGCACAAGCCCTGTCAAACCAATCAGCAGAAATTGTGTTTCTTAAACTGGTTCATTGTAGCTGTACTTTATTCAGCTTTGCCTTTAAGACCAGAGAAGATCCCTACTCTAGGGCTTCTGATAGTCAAAGTGCTCATTTTATTTCAGGAAAACATTCATAACTGTGCAAGATAACACAGCAGGTTGCACCTACATGTTTGCTTTTTTATTAAGAAATTTGTACATACAAATGGGTGAGTTACATGGGTGTACATGGGTGAGTTCCAGTGCTCAGTCCACTCATCCATTGATGATCAGATAACTTCCAGTCTAGGACCACCCTAAAATGATCCCTAACATATCTGAACAGTGTCTTCCAACAGGCACACAAAGGTATGTATGCACACTTGTTTTTGAAAGGCAGATGCTCTGGCAATGTTATCACAGGGTGACAACTATCTATCAGCTGTCAATATTGAACTCCATAGACTTTACTGTAGGAATAAATTAGACAGAAGAGTGTTTTTCAGGCTGAGGTTATCTCTGGTTAACATAGATATATCACAGAAATGATGTCAAACATCACTATATCATGCCAGAATCACCACAACATGCT
>NW_027321457.1:0-2238 GCF_032062135.1 Pyxicephalus adspersus | reverse complement strand
GGGAGGGGCAGAGATATCTCACCTACTCTTCCATAGACGTGAATGATGCCGAGACTACAATTCCCAGCATTACTTGCGTCAATAGAACAGTCAATAGAACTGAACAACAATGCGGGGCCACGCATATGCCGCTGGTCTATAGACGCCAGATTTAATTCATTTTCGGAAAAGAAAAAGGCCTTGCAGGCCAGATTTGGTAGTTTGACACTCAGCCCTAAAACAATCCTGCTGCAAAATTTAATTGTTCTAAAATAGCTCAAACCGACATTTCTGGCATTGTTGACTTCCCCTGACCATAGCATCTCCACATTAATAAAAAAAAAATCCGCAAACAGACAGGTACAATATTCATTCAGCATTCCCTTCAGCAATAAAAAACATTTACCTGCCTGATGGCTGCCTTCTCTTAGGAAAATGCTGAGGTGTGCATCCGCAGCTCGTTGTACAATATTGGGATGTGCTAGGCATGCATGGGAGTTACATCATTCTGGCCCAGCCAAATAAGATAGCCAAAGATCTGGCAGACAGAGTATTTTATTAAAATCATAAAAATGTTCATTATTGAAATTGCAATCAGGCAAGTCATTTATTGCAGAAGGTACAGAAAATGTCCCTTTTGCAATAAATTACCTGCCTGATTGCAATTTATAAGGGTAACAGTTTAGTTCCATTTTAGCACTGTCCTCTTGCAATATAGGTGTGACCAGGAGAAATCATAATATTGTAATTGTAATGTATTGTAATGACAGGGTTACTTAAAAACAACCATTTTCCCTGTATGTAAACTAATATTAACTTTTGTTAATAAAGCGCCAACATAATATGCAGTGCTGTACAATAAATGGGTATAATAGAACAAGGAACAGGACCAACGTTTTCTCAAATTTTACATATATATATATATATATATATTCTTAAGAGATATTTTTAAGATGTATATTATTAAAAATATATATATATTCTTAATAAATAGCCCACCCTGTGTCTGGAACCTAAAGCCCCCTTCCAACCACTATCACTAAAGTGACCTTGAAAAGAACACAGAATGTCACCACTTTCAAGCATTTTGAAGCCCAGGCTCACTGGAATAGTTTTGATTAATTAAGTCTTTCCTCCCAATGTATTATTGATCAGGTAATATTTTACAGAAGGTCGACAGACAAATTATACAGTGTTATTTCTATTTTACATTTTCTGGGTTGCTTATTTCTTCCAAAAAAAAACCTGCTGTCCACAGCAATTAATTACACCATTTGAGCATTATTTACATGTTGATAATAAGCAACGAGGAATATGAAGAAAAACATCAATTTTAACCATATTTAAAAAAAAAAATCCATTTACTTACAAAATAATTTTGTAGTGCAAATGTATAGAAATACATAAAAAGTATTTAAATTAACGAGAACTGTGTAGTCTATGTATGAAAATTTACACAAATAAGGAATTGCTCTTTAAACTGTCTGATGGCATGTTAAAACTTATTATACTTTAACCTCCCTAGAGGTAACCCTGAGTGTGACTCAGGGTAGAAAAAACATGCTAAAATAGGTAACCCCGAGTCACACTCGGGGTAGGTAAACCTATGGGAAGGTTAGTAAGTAGAGCGCTTACCAGATCCGCTGACGTCCCGCGCCATTCATCGCCGCGATCTCTGTCTTCTTTCTTCTTCCTCCGGCCAGCTTCAGCACGCGATGAGTCACCGGGGATTTCTGGTGATGTCGGTGCGTGTGTACATTGCCGGCCGGGAGGGGCGGGAAATTCAAAATCCATTTGTATTGCATTCAATACAAAACAACTGTATTGAATGCAATACATTAGATTTATATGTGTAAAAGCAGTACATTGTTTTCAAGAACATTTATTTTATAGTATAAATAATAGTATGAGTATAATGTGCATTTTTTTTTTAAATATATAGATTTTTTAATTTATTCAATTTATTGTTTTCATGATTTTGTGTTTCAAACTTTATTATACCCATACTATTATATTATATTGTAAAATAAATTTTCGTGAAAAACAATGTACCGCTTTTAGACATATAAAACCAGAAAGAAATGAAGCGGTAGGGAGCTAAATAAGACATTGCTGTACTGTACAAGTGTACTATACTACTTCCCTTTGTCTGTAATTATGTAATCCAGAAGCTTCTTTGCTGGAGATTCTTGAACACCCGCCACAAGGAAAGCAGCCCCATCAGAGACTAGGGGCCCTGGAAAATTGCCCTATACCAAT
>NW_027321456.1:0-2239 GCF_032062135.1 Pyxicephalus adspersus | reverse complement strand
GTTGGGGGGAGAGGTCTTTATTCCCACAATGTGACCTCAGTATTGTGAGGGTTTGCAGGTAGGAAGCTTATTTGGAATCTTGAAGCCCTCTTTAATAGAGGGGCCCTAATTATCCATGCCATCACCCTGGTGAATGAATACAGGGGTACATACTGTAATACTTCCAAACATTCCCATAGATAATGTCAGAAAGGAAGACAACACACCATTGAGTGAACAAAAAATAAGCTAATACCTTTGTACGTCCAGCAATGTCCAAGGAGTACCCCATGACAATTGATCCAGTTGTTTATTTTCCTGTCCTCAATGTTTCCATTCATTCAGCCAATCATGCAAGAGGGCCACTGGGGGAAGCCATCCCTGGTTACCCCAACTGAATGCCATAACAGGAGCTCTGCCTAACTGGGTGTAGCTCCTGTTATTACGCAGAGAAAAGCAGGTGACCCTGGATTGAACATTGTGGGACATCTGCACATTGATGTAGCTAAAAATGAATAATTATAAAAAGAATAATAAAGAATTTTATACCTTTGGATTACTTATTCCTAAAAGGGAACTTTTAAGTTCATGGCACCCATATTTGTAAACAGCAAAGGATTAGGGTCACAGGAAAGTAGCTGTTACCCTGGTACTACAGCTGCAAATTCATCCTTATGCACATATCATGTGATTATAAGGGAATAACCATTCACCATTTTGGTTATCATGTGATACTTTGACCATGTAATTATCATGTGCCATTTGCATAACTGGCCACGAGAAAGGACGTTTAATTCCCAGTTAATTTTAGGAATGATCATTAAATGTAATAAATAATAGTTTCCATGGCAGAAGGGCAAACAATAAAACCTGTAATGCTCCCTAATATTGGTTTTCATTGGAGAAGTGCCCCCTTACATTGATAGTCAGGGGTGAAAGGGTCCGTTTTATTGGTACCCAGTGGGGAACAGACACAATAATTTGGGGGTCAATAAAAAAAACACCTTACCTTTATGGTCAATAGTTAAAATCCCCTCTCACATTGGTGGCCAGTGGAAAATAGCCCTTTACATTGGAGGTCACTGAAGAAAACCCCCTTTACTATAATGTTCAGTGGTGAAAGTCCCCTTCCATTGGTGGTCAGTAGAGAAGAGGTGCTTTACATTGATGGTCAGTGGTGGAATTTTCTCCTACAAAAGCTCCGATTCAACGGGCTACGGGTTATGGGCATGAATGACCTGAAGACCACTCCCTAATGTATGAATGGGATATATAGGGTTTAATATGGAATAAGTAAATTGCATATATGGGTAAAGGATGGATTATAAAGTGTAAACACAATATTTTAAGTTATAAGTACAGTTTTTTCAGCATATTCAAAAACTTGTTTATACATTTTCATTAAACATAACTTAGGTATATATATATATATATATATATATATATATATATATATAACATCTTGTTCTATAATAGAAGATAATTTAATCATTTGTGGCTAACCAGTAAATAGACAGTAGGTATCAGATATAGTGTAATAACATATTCCTATTTATAGAAATTAGGTGAAGTAAACAAAATGCATCTATACATTGTTGAAAGACTATCCTCGAAAATTATATATTACAAAATATGAACAATAACATATATATACATGATGATGTATTCTATACATAGTGATTACTGAATCAATAACAATAAGGCATCCTTAGCAGTATATGGTATATTCCAACCTTAATATGGTTACAAAAAGGGCTTGAAGCTAAAAGCTTTGTTTAATCCTGGTGGATATTTGGCTTTTAGTGAAAAAAATCCACTTGGTTTCTTATTGAAGTAGGATTTTATCTGTATTTCCTCCTCTAGATTTGGGAGGAATGTATTCAAGGGCGACGAGTTGTATAAAGTCAGTGTCAAATTGGTGTGTTGTACCAACATGTAAACAAACAGGTGTTAATATTTTCTCATTTTTATTTGTATAAATATGCTCATATATAAGGTGTGGAAAGTTTTTTTAGTTATTCCTATGTAAAATCTCCCACATCTGCAAGTAATGAGGTAGATAATGCCTTTTGATTTGTGTGTTGATCCATTGGGTAATATCAATGCTTGGTTCTCATGTATCCAGTTGCATTGTTTACAATGTCAACACTTAACCTCCTGAGCGTTACACTGAGGTCTAGATTTCTGTACCAAAAGTGATCCACTGTTTTTCATGAAATTTTTTTTTTAAATTGTAGACCTGTAACTTACAGAAATATGT
>NW_027321455.1:0-2240 GCF_032062135.1 Pyxicephalus adspersus | reverse complement strand
TATATTATTATTTATCAATAATATTGCACCCTTGTTTGGAAAATTTCAGAAGGAAATTTTTGATAAAATTTTTTTTTTTGGATAAATTACATTGTTTTGGGCTAATATTTCATTATTTTTTATAATAATGATTTATATTTATGTATTATTTTATAAAATATTATTCTAATATAATAAATAAATATAATAATTATACCCGGGAGTTAATCCTAAGAATTACAGGCCCACAATATAAACAAAAATTTCTACGCAAAAAAAATAGGATCACTTTTTGCATCAAAAAATGACAGAATTAGAACGCTAGGGGGGTTAAGGTAAAGAATGACTTTATCTCGTATTTAGGTATATGCATCACCAGAGACACAAAAAAATGTATGTGGCAAACTATAACTTCCACAAAGATTTTAGAGAAGCCGGAGGAAGGGACCTCCCGGTGTCTGCTAGGTAGATGAAGTCTTATCATAATGATACGTTTTACAAGGTTGCATCCCTTACAGACGCTACTGCTGTTGCTAAGGCATTCTGATATTAAGAGGCTGGAGATGAGATTTGCAAAATTTCTATGGAAAAATTTCCCAAGAGCATTCTAGAGGAGAATCTGCCCAATATACAACTTATCGAGTGTGTGCAGATATGCCAGGGACTGGATTTTGGAAACTAAATTCTACACCATCAGGAAATTAGAGGATGGTCTGGTACGCCCGCTGGTGCTGGGGGGCTGCTACATGACCTCTTCAGCAACTTGCTAACCCCAATTAAACAAAACTTAGTATTGCGGGATACCATTATTGCCTATAGAGAAATCAATAAACCCCAGGATCCCCATTTGTTCCCCACCAGCATTCTTGCAGGGAGCTGATTTGGTTAACTTATGAATTTGGGCCTCTAAATGCATCTTGACCATTGTGGATCTCCTGGATACCCAGGGGGTGATGCTGCCTTTCTCAAAAGTAAGAACCAAATATGGTATACCGGCCTCCTATTTCCTTCAGTACATGCAAATACGAAGCTTTTGAACTAGCACCCCCCTTGACGTTTTACTCACAAAGAGAGAAATAGAGATGCTCCTACAGGAAGGAGAGCATTGCATGCCTCTTTCCTGAAAAAATGCGACATTAAGAGCCAAAACAACACCTGACCACCCCCTCCCAGTCCCTTAATTGCAAAATGGGCATTTATAGATGTAAGTGAAAATCTGCAACAGGGAAGCACATAACAAAATGTTGATAAAGGTTCTAGTGGTCCTTGCATTTTTTTTAAATTAAATAATTTTTACTTCTTTTGTGTTTGTGTTGCGGTCAGAGAATTTTTGTCACTTTCTGGCATGACAACCTTTCACTTACACAAGAAATAAAAGAAGCCTCCAACTGCAGTAATACCTGAGAGGAGTTCTATTTCTTCCTGACTCTATTCAAAACTATTGAAAAATGGGTATTGGTTTACTTTAACCTTAATAATATCCTGCAATTATTTATTTATTTTTGCTGTCTGTGTCCCCATTGAAAAGTTTTCCTATCTTTGCTTGTCCAAACAACCTCTGTCGCAGACACTGGAAATAAAAAGAAATTCCCCCCTTCCAAAGATATAACAAAACAAAATTTAGATTAAGTTGTTCAATTCTTTTAAAATATTTTGATTTTTCATACATTTTACAAAATATTCGACCTTAAAATTTTATGTTATATGCTTTCCAGCAAGAAAAAAAAAGTTTATATTTCACCTTAGATACAGTAAAATAAGACATTAAACTGCAGCATTAGAAGACATTTGGTTGTCTATTTAGCATAGTAAACTTCTGCAGGTCAATTTGGGAGACTTTTGTTTGCAGAATAGTGTTAACGGTAGTGTAATTGGGTATCTGGGGGCATTGGGATCCATTTAGCAAAACTAAGCAATATTGGCTATCCACTTGCATAATTTGCATTTTGCAGCACCTGTGAACACAACAGAAAGTGCATATGGATGACTATATAAGCATACAGTATATAAAGCTTCAGTGCAAGTTTGTTTAAGCTGTACTAAATGAATTTATTGTAATGGAACTTGGGCACATTCCACTCACCTGTCTGCACTAATTTGTTACAAGGTTTGACATTTTCAGCTAACAGACTATTACTACCCTATATCTTAGCAGAGATTCAAAAGGCATTATTATTATTATTAAACAGGATTTATATAGCGCCAACATATTACGCAGCGCTGTACATTAAATAGGGATTGCAAATGACAGACTAATACAG
>NW_027321454.1:0-2241 GCF_032062135.1 Pyxicephalus adspersus | reverse complement strand
ATATATTCCATATATGGAATATAACTACAACCTACCCTCAGTGCTATGTTACCATAATGATACTGGTGGGCACTGCCTATGCTGATGGTATACATAAGATAGAACAAAGTCCCAACATTTAAAAATTGGTATGCATGTCTCCTTATTAGGTCTCCTCCTCCTCCTACCAATTTTGGACAGTTGTGTCTAAATTCAGCACAAGAACTGGAGAAAGGGGATGTTGAGGGGAGTCAGAGAGATTTATAAAGTTTAGTCTCTTTTTGTGTGATGGTCTGCACTGTAAGAAGTAGTTGCATGTTAAGCAAGCCATTGGATTTCTCTGACAGATCATTCTAGCATTAGTTTTTCTGGCAACATGACTATTGACTTGTAAAGCATTGAGTAATATGTTGGGAACTATAAAAAAATAGGATAATAATAATAAAACTTCCACATGACACAAAGGCCATGGTTTATACAAAAGGGCCTGATTATTCATGTATACCTAGGACAACACGATGTCCAGGTATTGTAGGTCCTGCCTGCCTTTTTCACTCTTGTTTTGTACAACTGTCCAGTATCTGCTTATTCAAGTTCAGTGCCACAACCTGCATTATTGGAAAGATGTTGCTATATCATATTTTTCACAATTTGCCAAATGATATAAATATAATATATCATATTACTTGCCAAGTGTTCTTATCTGACCATATCAGTATGTGTTCAGTAGAAATGTGTCCCCTAGGTCAGTGTTGCCTGCATACTTGTGTTGTTTTTATAACAACATATACTTTTTCTATATAAAGAATATTTGTGTCATTGTTACAAAAAAAAAATAGAGTATTCTTCAAAGTTTTGTAAAAACAAAAAAACGACAAGATCATCTTTTCAGCATCTGCTTTGTATTAGAACTGTCTCTGTTCAACTTTGTCTCTAGGGAAAGTAGCAAGCTGACCTCTAGAAGAGAAATCACTTCACAAGAGAAAACTAATGAAAATGTACTGCAAATCAGTGATTTAATGTTGAACACTAGGGCATGTTCCGCCTAATTTATGGAGGGGAAAGCTTTGCTTATGTACTTTACTGCAAACTGGGAATACAACAAATAGGCACCTTAAAAAGTTTTAGTTTGTATGCATTTATACTCTTTGGCCTGACTTATTCTTCATAGTGAGAGTGGCATTACATATGATTATATTAATAAATAAATATGTTTACATTTTTCACATTGGATGCTATGTGATTTATTTATACATTGCAATAAATCACAATTTAACTTAAATTTACCCAAATATATTCTAGGTGCTTCACGGAAAACAATGTGCAGTGCTTTACAGAAGGACCATTCCTTGCTGTATGAAAAAACTGGTGTCTCTGCAGAAGTCCGACACAACTAGAGCTCTCCAATCAGCGAAGCTCATACTCCCTGCTGATTGGAGAACCCTGGCTCTGCAGGGGGTGTGTTGGACCTCTGAAGAGAGACCATTGCTTTCACGCAAAGGTGGTTCTTTGCAATATGCTATCAGGAAGCAGTTTTCAACTCTATATGTTGTAACTCTATATATACTCAACCTTTCAATGGAAAACCAACTAAAGACTAAAAGTTCAATTAGGCTTACATTATAAATTGTCATGGGAAGCAGTCATTGGCTTTTATTTTTAGGTTTTTATTATAACCTTTTTATTTATTAGGTTATTATATATATAATTTATCTCTATGAAGGCGTATACCCACCTGTAAAAGCTCAGCACAAAAGTTGGAAAGTAACTTTTAAGTAAATACTACCTAAAAAAGCCAAAAGCTAAGCATTGAAGAGGGAACCATTATGTACATATATTACCTAAGGGAGGAAGGGAGATGTGACATTTTAATATAACGGTTGCACTTTTACTTACACTTATTTTTACTTACACTGTTACTACTCAAATAAGACCAATAAAAGAAAAGATGGGGTAGAAAGGTAACAGCGTTTGGGATGATTTAGTATGAACACACCAGAACCATCCCATGATTACTGATAAAACTTTTTAAATTGTCTTGTTTTTACAAATGAATGTACCTTAATGTTCTCGGAGAGAGCATAAAAAATATTGCCTCTAAACACTTAATCTAGATGTCAGACAGTATGAACTGTCTGCCCTAGATATGCCTATGAAGTCAGTCAGTATAATTATCAGTTCACTGAATCAGCCAGACTTGTAATCAGTATATGTCAGCATCATTTAGTGTAATAACTAGAGAAATTAAGAAAATTAATGAAT
>NW_027321453.1:0-2241 GCF_032062135.1 Pyxicephalus adspersus | reverse complement strand
ATCAATGATAAGTTCATCCCAGGGAGCTTGGGAACCTGCACTTCAATGGAATTTGCAAAATCAATTCGCCGAAATTTCGCAGACCCATCGGAAGTTCGGGGAAATTTTTGCGAGAATGTCAGAGGCATTCTCGCTCATCACTAGTGCCCAGGCGCACTAAACCCACACCTTGCAATCAGTGTGAATAGACAACTTACATTTCCTAAATTATAATATTTCAATAAATATAATGCAGTCAACACATAGAGACCTCTGGGGTTTTATCAGATAGCCAGGTTTCTTTTTGATTTACAATGACCAGCATGAGAATGTTGTGGATAAAATTTCCAATGTCCAAGGCGAACCCAACTCAACACAGAAAAAGTGATGGGAGTTATAAGGAAAGCGATTGATTTCTAAACACAGGGCAGAATCCTATTAATTATTATAGGTTTGCTAAATATATTAATCACATTACAAGCTATCACATGGTTACTAATATGACTATGATATTTGGAAATTCAATTTACTATCTCATTTATGCTATGTGCGTCTGTCATTGGTCAGATGACAATAAGGACATTACTAATTAAGTGTATAATTTATCATTCAAGTTATACTTCTGTTAGTTTAGTGTGCCTTAGTGACTAGCCCTACAATGCTGGAGTCCTAAGTTGTCCACACATTTGTCCAAAAACTTATTTACTTTATTCCACTTGATAAAGCTACATTGACTCATCTTTCCCAGTAATATGATAATATTGCTAAGATATAATGTAAAAGTCAACAATTATATACAAAAAATACAAACTCCCCTTTAAAGTGTGCTGTGCAATAACACAAACCTTCTGAAAAACTGATAATGTAGCTGACTGATACAACGTATTGGGTGCAAAAAGGATTAATTTATTCTGTAAATCAGCTTTTCCCAACTTGTAGGGGAAACTTTTGGTGGTCCGTGGCTCCGACCTGTGCACCCGCCAGCGGGGTCAGTATAGGACCCCACTTGGGGGGGTGCATCAGTCAAAACTGCAGACTATGTCTACCGCATGCATCGCAGGCTTAGGGCTGTGGGCGGGTTGTGTCTCAGGACACAACCTACCCACTATCCCACTGCAGGCTCTGATCTGCGATGGGAAAGTGGGCGGGTTCTGGCATCATGACATCACTCTGGGAAAAGTTTTTTCCCCTTTGAATGACACACAGCTCCCCGCGCATGCGTGATCTGGAATCTGTAAAATTAGTGGTCTGTGACGTCCAAAAGGTTGGGGACCTCTGTTGTAAATCATTAGCAGAACATACAATCTAAATCTGTAAAAGAAATAATCAGATAGTCGCCTCATTTCTAAAACATCAGCCAGTGGATTTTAAGTAAGGGTTCTTTTTAGTCCACAAACTGCTGAGAGGACATTCTGAAGAACATCCCTTCTGGTTTCACCAAAAACATGACAGCTGACTCTGAGGAAGTCAATAGGGTGAATCTCATTTGGAATAAAACCTGTACTTTGAAACTCAGGGGATGCTCTGTGATCATACCTATAGGTTAGGATTTCTATCAAGCAATATCTGCAACACATAACATTGGGACTTTGCAATTTGGGGTATTATATGAAATGATGTTTATCCCACATGAGTGTACATATTCCACATCTGTTTTTAAATTGTCCGATACATGGACAATGTTAAGATCAGCTGTTGGTTTCCACTATTTAAGGTATTTTTAGGGGAATTACAGGAAAATATGAATTTGGTGGAGTATCAGCGGACACTTTATTCAATCAGTGGATGACTGCCATATGACTCAAGATTCACGGAAGAGCACAGCATGAACATCAAATGATGGCAGATCAAGACACATTTCAACCTTTGGTCTATGCTTTTTCACTTGGTTGTAGAACCCTTGATGTATACTTCTCTTATCTGGTTGTCTAATTTAAGACAGCACTATGAGGAATGTACTGAAAACAATATGTGACCGCAGAAATGACGTGCTCAATATAGGGAACACACAATGAGACCTGTTACAATATTGGTTAGAGGCAAAATTGGATATTCATCTTTTGCGTAGAACACATTTTGCAAACCAAAAAACAAAGATGTGTTCTCCACACAAGATGATTTGATTGAATACATAATAGGTTCCTTCAATAGTCTGTTTTTGAGATCTGGTTTCTAAATGTGGAGTATGAAAAAGCATACGTAAGGATTTTCATATTTGAACTTTATGCTTTACCATACATTTCAACAGTATTTATTAGGGAA
>NW_027321452.1:0-2241 GCF_032062135.1 Pyxicephalus adspersus | reverse complement strand
CATTTTTCTCTAAAAAGGGGGGGCTGTCTTATTTGATGGCCCTGCCTTATCATCGGGGAAACACGGTAGTCAGTGGCCTATAACATTTCTGAGACTAATTGGATTAGTTATGAGTGGAGTAACAACTGTCTAAAAAAAACAGGCAGAGGTGAGTGAGGTACCTCAATGTTTCTTATGTAACTTGTACTGTACCCTGTATACAATATAGTGTGTGCTATATACTCCATACTGAATATTATGTGCCTTGTTAAGACTTTTAAGTACCCTGTACTGAACCCCTTTCGATGTTATACTTCATCCTATTATTATTATTATTACACAGTATTTATATAGTGCCATCATATTACGCAACGCTGTACAAAGTCCATAGTCGAGTCACTAACTGTCCCTCAAAGGAGCTTACAATCTAAGGTTCCTACCATAGTGATATGTCATTAATGTAGTCTAAGTTTTTAGGGAGAAGCCAATTAACCTGCATGTTTTTGGGATGTGGGAGGAAACTGGAGTACCCAGAGGAAACCCACGCAGACATGGGGAGAATCTGCAAATTCCATGTAGATAATGTCCTGGCTGGGATTCGAACCTGGGATCTAGCACTGCAAAGGCCGGAGTGCTAACCCCTGAGTCACCATGCTGCCCATGCCTACATACTGTACCTTGTACTGCACCCCGAGCATCATGTACTGCACACTTTGGACCTTGTACTGCATCCTTTGGACCTTGTACTGCATTCTACATAGCCTATACTGCACCCTATGAACCTTGTCCTGCCCACTATGGACCTTGTAATGAACCCTACAGCACCGTTCTTCATCCTACAGACCCTGTACTGCACGCTAAGTATCTTGTACTGGACCTCAAGTATCTTGAACTTCACTTTTTATACACTGTACTGAATCCTTTGGATCTTGTACTGCACTCTACATACCCTATACCAGTGATTTTCAACCACTGTTCCGTGGCACACTAGTGTGCCACGGAACAGTGGTTGAAAATCACTGTTTTAGAGGACCAGTTTTCTTTTAATCTACATGCAAAGTCTCACAAATACCTGTTGAGCTTGCCAGATTATATTTATTCAGGTCTTTCCAATTAACAGTGCAGAAAAAAAAGTGTCATACCTAACAAACATTAACTCCAATTAGGACATAGACATGGAGTTCAACTTTTAATATGCATATATTAAGTTTGGAGTTTGCCATAAAGGCCACATGGCAAAACCATTTTAGAAATGAATAATATTTAAAATATGTTTTTTTTTAATATTAAAAATATTTAAAATATATCTAACAAACGCCAATACACTGTAATTCTAAGCAGCCTCCAGCAATAGTCTTTTCACATTTCTAGTGAATGAATAGGATTTAATACATACAAGTTAACTCGCGGGAAAAGCAATTTCAATCACTAGAGACATTTCCCCTTACTCTTTTTTACACGTTAAATATTTGTACTAAAGAGCATCCCACTCAGGGGAAGGAGAAATGAAAATAGTGAATAAGCAATAAAATGTCTTTGCCGCTTACAAAAATGGAAAAATAAAAATCTGCACTGAAGGAATATTTCAGCTCAGCAAGATTACTTTATACAGAAAAGAGAAAAATTAACTTGACTATATTGGCTTAAAAAGATAAATGCTTATCCACTCTTCTAAGGAACTCTAAGAAATGGAAAATAATGTTCTTTAAGGACACCTTTTCAAGTGTGAGGATTTGGGGAAGGCTAGGTGCTCTAAAAAGTAGCGATGAAACAAAGCACTTATAAAATAAGAGATGGAAGTAGTAGTGTTATGTAAATCTTTCTACATGAATGATTTAACATTATTTTATTCTTGGACTTTTTATGCAAAATACTCTAAAAAGGATGAATAGGATCTTCTACAATGAAAAAAAATCATGGGCAGAAGTGTCGGTTGGTTCTCATCAGTTGGCACACAAAATCGACACAAGCACACATAAATACAAGCAGATATTTTCAGGTACTTAGTATGTACCAGTTAGTCCAAAGCTGTCCAACTCAGGGCTCGAAGGACCTGATTTTGCAGCTCACAAGGCTTAGGAAAACTATGGAAATGTTACCCTGTTTCCCCGATGATAAGACACTGTCTTATTGTTTTTGGAAGGCCAAAATATGCTCTAGGGCTTATTTTCAGGGGATGCCTTATTTACCCATGAAGAAAACTACAGTACACAGTTATTGTTCATGTGCCATTCATGTCCACTTCTGATCAATCATGTGCCA
>NW_027321451.1:0-2241 GCF_032062135.1 Pyxicephalus adspersus | reverse complement strand
ATATATTCCAGGTTTGCTGAATCACTTTTTTCCTGACTTCTCAGAATGCAGTTCTCAAGTCAAGGCAGTTACATAGAAGTTTAGTTAATGATACAGGGACTGTTTCCCCAGCTTTTAACTTGAGTGTTTAAAATCCTGTGTTTGAAATTCTTATGCATTCCAATGGGCTAGTTTACACCAAGGAGCTGGTAAGTGGCAAGTTTGTGAGCGTTTATGCTTAGTCTACACAGGCGTCTTTCCCAGCATTTACCCTGAGGCTTTAAAAGCCCATGTTTGGTTTCAATGCATTCCAATGCTCTAATCTTTACTAGGACGTTTCCTTGAGGCATATTTTTGAGCTTTAAGGATAACACTTCTTGCAACGTTTTTAAAATTAAAACGCAACGTTTTTAAAATTAAAATTTAAACGCAAGCTTAACGCGGGAAAATTCGAGTAAACGAAAATGATTTCAATGAAAACATGGTATATAAGTGCTTGAAACATTAACGTGGTAAAGACGTTTTCCAGCAGTTTCAAGGCAAGCTTGTAAAAAGTGCCAAAAAAATGCAGTAGAAATATTTACATGCATTTTTAAAACCGTCCGTGTAAACCCAGCCTTAAGTCTACACAGACTGTTTTTTTAAACTGTTATAAATTCCCATACCACTTTTGAATGAGTTTCATGTGAATTCAAACAAGCGTTTAAAAGCAAGCCTAAAAATGTCTATAAAAGCCCATATTGATTTTATGGGAGTTTGTAAAAGTTTTCAGGCTT
This sequence comes from Pyxicephalus adspersus, assembly GCF_032062135.1. Lineage (NCBI taxonomy): Eukaryota > Metazoa > Chordata > Amphibia > Anura > Pyxicephalidae > Pyxicephalus > Pyxicephalus adspersus. Next base: position 1,486 of record NW_027321451.1, on the reverse strand, counting down.
TTAAAACAGGCATTTAAAAACTCTTATAAACCCCTGTAAAGTCATCTATTGATTTCAATGGAAGTGTTTATGTGAGTTTACAAGCACTTAAAAATTTTAAAACGAGTTTAAGAGAGTTCTTTTAGGCTTAGTCTACACAGACTATTTCCCCATCATTTAACCTGAGTGTTTAAAAGCCCATGTCTGAAATTCCCATGTATTTCAAGGGAGTTTGTAGGAAGCAAGCTTTTAGGAAATGTATTCAAATAGATTTGTAAAATCGGCAATGGGTTTTCCAAAAAGTGTGCGCATTTTAAAATTTTTATTTAAATTTGAAATAGAGTAGGGCAGAATTACCAAAGTTAATATGTCTTGGCATCAGTGCACAAACGAGATGTGAAAAGCCTATGTTGAGCAGGCAAACAGAATGTCAGAGGCATTCTCGCTCCCCCCTAATCACAACACAATTGGGTCAGTTATGTTGACCTTAAAATGGTATGCTTCCTTCTTGGTCATCAACGCGGATAAACCAAGTATCCCTGTTATCTGTGCATGTGGGACAGCTGAGCTTGTGAAAGGCATTGGGTGGAAAGGAATTGACCTCCAAGATCTGCCCTAAAACCAGGTGATCCAAACATTTTACATGAGCCACTTGTTGATGAAAAAAATATTATATTCCTGCCTCTGCACATGAAACTGGGTCTGATGAAGCAATTCAATAAAGCTTTGCCAACTGAAGGAGACTGTTTCGAGTACCTCATTTTGGCATTTCCTAGCCTGTCATTTGAAAAAAAAAAAGGCCGGTGTGTTTGATGGTCCACAGATTTGGCAGTTCATCAAAGATGAACATTTCATCGGGACAATGTTAAAAGTCGAAAAAAATGCTTGGTTATCATTCAAAGCCATTGTCAAGGACTTTCTTGGAAACACCACAAGCATATAATTACACAGAAATTGTCCCGAAACTCTTGGAGAGCTACAAAATGCTTGTTTGCAATATGAGCATCAAGGTGCATTTTCTGCATCGCCATCTTTCTAACTTACTAGAAAACCTTGCCGCAGTCAGTGATGAGCAAGGTGAATGATTCCACTAAGATTTAAAGGTCATGGAAGGACGGTATCAGAGTATATGAGATGTACATTTGATGGCTAACTATTGTTGGAGCACCTGGGGGGATTGTCCTAACACTGAACACTCCAGGAAGAGCTATAGGCGTACATTTTTACCCTAATTGCTTGCCCGATTAATTTTCGAATGTTTTACTATAAAAAAAAAAAATGTCATAGAGTAACAATAAATCCTTTGTATGAACAAAAGAAATTTAAATAAAAAGTACATTCAAGGTATTTAATTATTTTTTCATTGTATGTAAAATTTGTATGTTTTTGGACAAAAAGGAATGATACGCTGTATCATAAAAACTGGATGTGATAGCAAAAAACTGGGATCATTTCTGGATTCACCACCCAAAAATTTATAAAATCAAGTGTAAGATCTAATTTAACA
>NW_027321450.1:0-2241 GCF_032062135.1 Pyxicephalus adspersus | reverse complement strand
TGACTTTCCTCCCAAAGTTGACCCCAGACTATTTTAAAGACATATGACTATAGTAGGGACATTAGATCGTCAGCCCCTTTGAGGGACAGCCAGAGACATGCTGCGTAATATGTTGGTGCTATATAATGTAAATACTGTGTAATAATAATATATATTTACTCTCCCACTACCACTCTTCCTAACCTTCTTAAGCTTTTAAGATATTACCAATGAGTGAAGAGGATACGTTGACAACAGCAACATTGAGGGGTGAGGGGCTAAAGAGACGAACAGAGTGGACTTCAAAAGAGGTGAAAATGAGAGCGGGTAGGGTAAGAAGGGCTCTGTATGTACAGTTAGATGAGAGAATGAGACCCATGATGATTCAGTCAAAGAGATAGTTTGATGAAATAGCAGTTCAGAATGGCAGCAGAAGAGGATGTGTTGTAGTCCCGGTGGATGAATCAGTCCAGAGACAGGAGATGGGAGTTGCAGAGTATAATTATATGTACAATTATGTTCCAATTCCTGTGTATTCCCATTGCACTTATAATTTTGGCACGTGACCAGGGTCCCAACGTGACCTTGCCTGTTTAAATCCCTCCGGTTCTTTCCCGGATTTGGTCCTGCACCATCCTGGAATCCAGCTTCATCCTAAAGTGGTGAAAGGGCCGGGCCCTTCCAACTTTGGACGTTAAACTAACTGGTCTGTAGTTACCTGGTAATGACTTTGCTCCCTTTTTGAAGATAGGTACCACGCCAGTGACTAAAGAGTCTCTAAAAGTTAGAAATATTGGCTTTGAAATACCGGGCTCAGCTTTTTGAGCATGGATGTATTCCATGGGGTCCTGGTGCTTTGTCAACCTTAATTTTGCCAAACTGTTTCCTGTGAACCTTTTATGAAGGCTGTATATCTGCATTCATGCTAAGATAGCAAGAGACATATCTTCCACTATCACAGTGTCACTGAATTACAAAGAAGAAAAGCATTGCCTGTAGTGCAAGTTATCCTTCCAAACTCTGTAAGTGCTTATTAGCAGGTGTATGTAACATTATGTGTTTGATTCTCACAAGCTCCAGCTGTGCCATAAATCTTGTTAGCCAATAGCAGGGTAAATGAAAAAAGAAATTTAACTGTTGTCAGGTAGAACTGTTCTAAGCTCTGGCTGTGGACTACAGAACGCGTTCCTTTTTGTTATGAAGCAGGTGGGGAGGAAATCTGCAGGCCTAATGTACCCACTACCATCTAATTTAATTATTTTGTTCTATACTTTGTCTTGGTTAAACAATTTGCTTTCTTAGTACATCTATGGAGACAAAACTCTCATTTTGGACTTGTCTTACTGTTTGCATGTTAGATTTCTGCCACTCATACTAAAGTGATGAGTATTTATAAAAGGTGTTTTTGGATAAATTATGAACAATAGACTCAAACACATAAAAACATGTTGACCTGCGAATGTAATGTATTAAGCAGCAGAAAATGTTAGATAGCCAGCAAAGTATTCTAAGACATATAAATATACACACAAACATTCCCAATGAAACAAACTGATTTAGTGTTTTGCAAATAATTAAATTCATTTAGTTTATAGTGAAGCATTTATAAATTTAAGCATGTTTTCATGGCCAGTGGAGCCACCTATGATAATAAATAGTTATCTAACCAATTTCCCATTGTAATCAAGGGATAGTAATGATGGACCATAATATTGCCAGGCTGTGATTGAAAACATTATATTTCATCAATGTGTATAGAATAATGAACAGTAATGTACTTTAAAATTGCAGGTCTTAGCAGTTTTAGCAATGTCGGAGCACTTACTCAGAGATATGTAAAAACACATCAGGTCCTCCATCCTCAGGTGTTATAAAACCATGTCCCTTAGAACGGGAAAAGCATTTGCAGACTCCTTTGTAAACTGGTCCTTCAGATGCCCTTGCGGTGCTGCAATTGACACAAAGAAATTAAAGTTATGCACTTGGGAGCTAACAACATGCATGCTTCATACTGTCCAGGGGGAATACATTTGGGGGAGTGAGAAATGGAAAAGGATCTGGGGATTCTGGTAGATCATATACTTAATAACAGCATGCAATGCCAAGCTACAATATCTAAAGCTAGTACAGTATTTTCTTGTAATAAAAGAGGAATAGACTGCAGAGATGGAGACATTATCCTGCCCCTGTACAAAGCATTGGTCAGACCACATCTGGAATATGCAGTCCAGTTTTGGGCACCAGTTCACAAAAAGGACATTG
>NW_027321449.1:0-2241 GCF_032062135.1 Pyxicephalus adspersus | reverse complement strand
TTTAGCATTAAAGAGGAGATAAGTGATATATGGTTAGATGGTTCTTGGCCAGGTTTCCATTTTACATGCAAGCTTCATGAATATAAGGCATCTTCGATCTCAAATACTATCCATTTATCTGTAGTCTATGACAACATTAAAACCTAAAGACCCCTAAAGAGTACATTTTTGCTATCAATAGATAGATAGATAGAATGGAAAGACTGAGAAAAACAATAGCTGCTTTGGTCACTGTAACTGTTGCAATCCCTCAATGGAAGCCTGTTGTCTTAAGATAGAACTTTGGAGGTTATCTGTGGGGTTAGACTTGTCCTTGTTGGTGACAGAAAGTCCCAAAAAAATTTTTTTCATCTTCTATTTTACAAGACAACCACTGGAAGCTACATTTTAGGATCTTTTTGCAGGAAGTTGTAGACTATTATTTCATGTTAATGTCCAAAGTTATACATAGGTGAAAATACATATTTTTTACTTTAAAAATTGATTTACTTAATAAGAAAAGGAATGCAAAAGCAGAATGTAATAGTTAATGACCCTCATTCACAACATGAAATGTTTAGGGCAGTCTTTATCCAACAGGTTTGTATGAAGCCCTTTGTTTTTTCAAGTGGTTGCTCCTTTAGCAGAGAACAATGGAGCGTGGAGTGTAGGATCCATGGAGCATCGTCTTTTGACTTTCAGGTATGTAACCACTGAAAACCAATAACCTTTTAAGCCTGTCTATATAGAGGTATTTTTAATATTTGTTATGATGTAATGGTATGAATATTGCTAAACATAATTTGATCTCAGGAAGGGGGGTATAAATGAATCTTAACCTACCTTTGGTGTTAAATATGCAGGCCACTTTGCACAGAAATATTATTATATCTACAATTACCACAGATGGTATATAAACTAATTTTTAGCTGGACCAAGACCTTGAAATTACATAAAAAGCTTCCTGAGAAAAGGTTAGGATAGCCTTATTAAGAGTGTCTACTATATCAGTTGCAAAATATTGCAACAGAAATACTTACTGGGTTTTACAGGAGAATGTTACCCCTCGATTTCTACAGCTGTACTTTACTGTGTACCTGGATGGAGAAAGAGGAGAAGAGGAAAAAACATTAATTTTACATTGCCAGGAGAATATGGTGTCCATCTAATTCATATCCAATGACAACCTGCCACTATATCACCCCCACCTTTTCCCCTATGTACATCCCTACATCTGTCTCCTATCTGACGGTACACCACCCACCCCTCCCCAATTTGCTGCCTGCAAATACATCATCATTTGTTACTAACACATGCCAACTCCTCAATTGTCCCCTTCCTGACAATAAACTACCATACCTTTATTCATCCCTCACTAACCCATAGTCTGGCAGGACATCATCAATTTCTCACCTATTACCAGCCTGTAAATTCACCATTTATTTCTCACCAATCTCTAGCTCCATCACTACATTTTTAACTATCTGGGGGCGTGTGTATATACTCCGTATATTTTTGTGTGTAATAAAATAGGTAGTCATATGAGTAAGAGTAGAGTGTTCTCTACCTCCAGCAGGTATTTTGGGAATTCTATGATGAGGAAGATTACATAATAGTGAGTATATTGATGCAGGGGAAGAAATCATCCAGATCAGGATGTTTTCTACCTCCTGAAGGGATATATTGGAGGACCTGGATGCAGGCAGAGCCACTGCATACACATTAGAGGTATGAAGTGTAGAAAGAAAAACAGAAATATGATGAAGAGAAGAGTGTTCTATACCTGCTGGATGGGTATTTTGTACAGTCTAGATGCAGGGAGAATCATTGCATATAGTTTATGTTGTGTTCGGTATCAAGGAGACAGGGTAACTTAAACAAGATTTATTTACAGGATTCACCAACTTCATACATGAGCAGTGTCTGTAGTATAATATATATTATGCAATATAGAGTATTGTAGATTTGCCAGCATGCTGTCCACATTGCCGGAATTTATATCTTTCTGCAACCACATTTAGGCACAAAGAAGTACTTTAGCGCAATGAGAGCTGAATCATAAGATTCATCTGCTACAGGTAAAGTGTAGAACATGCGCTGTCCTTTTGTTCCCAGGCAGTGAATAAGAAAAGCACGTTTTCTAGCATCAGGTAAGGACTCCTGATTAGCAGCAAGTTTGTAATTCTCAAACATCTGAATCCAAGCAGTGACGTCAGTGTAGGCTCACCCGGGTGTGGAAGAAAAGGTGCTGGTTGCTGTGGA
>NW_027321448.1:0-2242 GCF_032062135.1 Pyxicephalus adspersus | reverse complement strand
GGTTGATATTGTATGTTCATTTTATCTTGTTTTTTGAGATTTTCTTTTTCAAACTAGATCTTCTCCAGTGTCTCTTAACCCTGTTTATCCAGTAAAATCTTTCTATAGTGGTGTCTCTTTCATTCTTTTGCATATCAAACTTTTCTTCATTGAAAACTCTAATATTATTAAATTGTATTCTGTCCAGTGGGAGATCAGAGTATTTCCTTAAGGTCCATGTTTCTCATTTCCTCCTATTTTACATTGGTTAGTCACATAGAAATTTTATTTTGAGTTCCTGACTTGAAACCTATCAAACATATCAGAAATTAAAGCGCTGGATAAACACGGGAAAATGTTTCCATTGCAACTCAATGGAAGCTTTTTCAAGCGTTTTTAAGCTTTTATGAAAGCTTACATTGAAAACAATGGGGGCTTTTATAAACATTTTTAGCAGGACTTTGGAATCTGGAAGACCCCTTTATTAAGGAGACTCACAGATCTCCACCACCCCACCCTGGGGAATGAGTACAGGGGTACATAAAACCCCTTATTCATTCCCTGAAAGTGTTAAAATATATGTAAAAATAGGACAAGGCTTTAATGTTAAATTATTTTATTAAATGTGTGTGTGTTTCTAATCTTTTTTTTTTTTTACAGGTTATCCCAATGACAGGATGATTTCTAGGGCTGCAATGGACACAGCCCTGGGAATCCTAATGACAGTGAGGGATCGCAGGGCACTAGGGATTAAATGAGCACAAGCCTGTCCATCCACCCCTAGTGCTCTGTGATTGGCTGAGGTTCCACGTTTGCCATTCAGCACTAGACATGAATGGGGAGACTTGTGCTCATTCATCTCTAGTGCTCTGTGATTGGCTGAGAAATAGGAAACCCTGATGACAGCTCAAGCATCATCAGGATTTCCCTTTTCTCAGCCAATCAGGGAGCAGAGCAGTCAGCGGAGCTCTGCTATGCTGACAGCTTTGCTCCCCTGATTACTCGAGCAGCCCTAGAGGAGCTGTGACATGTATTACAGATACAGAGCACATGTCACAGCTCCTCTAGGGCTGTGGGAGCGATCAAGGGAGTGGAGCTGTAAGCATAGCAGAGCTCCACTGATTGCTCTGCTCCCTGATTGGCTGAGGAAAGGGAAATCCTGATGATGCCTGAGCTGTCATCAGGATTTCCCTTTCCTCAGCCAATCAGGGAGCAGAGCAGTCAGGGAGCTTTACTATGCTGACAGCTCTGCTCCCCTGATCGCTGTTATCAGGGTTTCCTATTTCTCAGCTAATCACAGAGCAGTAGAGGTGATGAATGGAGATACATATCTCCATTGAACCTCTATTGCCCTGGTATTGCCTGCGGTTACAGTTAATTGAAGGCACGGGCTTCCAATTAGCTGTAACCGCAAAGTTCCCACGGTTCGGGAATCCCACAATGACATCATGATTCATAATGTCATTGTCGGATAAACTGTAAAAAATAAAAAAAAAAACAGTTAAAATAAAAACACACACTAATTAAATTCATTTAGGAATAATTTTTATTTTTTTTTAACTCTTTTTTTTCCTGAATTTTTGCAGTCGAATTCGGTGTTTTTCGGGTCGGGCTATCAGAATTTGAACAGCCATATTCGGGTCGAATATAAGGACAACCCGAATTCGAACACCAACACCAGCGACAACCTAGTGGAAGATATCAGCAGCATCTCTTCCAACCCAAGTCAGTTGGTTGATAATTATTTTCAATCATTTGTGACAAGCTTACCTTCATACTTGAAGGACAAGCCTGATTTACTGAAAGTAATTGATGTTTACATTTCACCTGAAGCATTACTGATTGCAATTGGCATTGAGGCCATTTACTCTACCATTCTACATAGTAAAGGCCTACAGTGATTAAAAAGTTCTTTGAGGAAACACATTGTGACAAGCAACAAATAATTTTGTGCTATCATTATTGGGATACATCTGGGATGGGAGAAAGAAATGTTCTCAGGTGATGACTTGTCGATGTACCTTTGCCACATTATGTTGTGGCAAAGGTACATTGACGATATTTTCATGATTTGAAATAGTACAGAGGATTTACCCCAAGGATTAATTATTAGACTGCAGATAAATCAATATAACTTGAAGTTTACCTTTCATTCGAGTACATCCACTATTCCATTTCTAGATGTTGAAATTAAGGTTAATTCAGATGGAGCATTATCCTCCACACTGAATCGTAAACCTACGTCAGGAAATACAATACTCTC
>NW_027321447.1:0-2242 GCF_032062135.1 Pyxicephalus adspersus | reverse complement strand
CAGAACTTTCTTTAAGTAGTTTAGGAAAAGTCTGAAATGACTTCTGATGGCTGATTTCATGGATGTCACAGAGTGGTGCAAGGTCCGTGTCATTGAATCTGGTTATTATTATTATTATACAGTATTATTATAGCGCCATCATATTACACAGCGCTGTACAAAGTCCATAGTCATGTCACCAGCTGCCTCTCACAATTTAATGTCTTTACCATAGTCATATGTCATTAATAAAGTCTAAGGTCAATTTGATGGGAAGCCAAATAACTTACCCGCATGTTTTGGAATGTGGGAGGAAACCGGAATATCCAAAGGAAACCCTAGCAAACACCGGGAGAACCTGCAAACTCCATGCAGATAGTGTCCTAGACAGCTCTGAAACATGGTGGGGCTTTAGGAAGAACCCTGAGCAAGATCCAAAGGATAAAAGAAATGAGAGCTTCATACCAAATTAGTACAAAGATATTTGCTGTAAGAAAGTGCAAGTGCAACTGGCAAAGGGTCAGTATTTGGTAGAGCAATAGCGTAGGGGCCCAAACGTCTCTAGGTCCCTGTGTTATAGAATCGCAGCGTATGCAAGGAGCTGGAATGCTGTGCATTTGGACACTTTATACTTGCCCAGGGTCCCAATTTTGCTTAAAACCATCAATAAACAAGCCAATATGTATAGAGGCAGGAATGTTCTCTTATCATCAGCATTATATAATATAATAATAATATTTCAGTATTTTCCAAACATTTTAGGGCTTCTCCAGTTTCATCCTAATCAGCAATTTAATCCTGATGAAGAGGGAAAGTTTCAGGCCCCATTTTTTGCTATGTGAATTAAAGTACTGGCAAAAACCACAAGATCCCTGGCAGGCAAGTTCATTAAGGACATTTTACCCATCGTTTGCAGACAGAGATCCTATCTCCTAGACTTCTTGATAGATAAGAAGATCAACAATTAACAAACATTTAGCAGCACCACCAAGCAGAAAACAAAGCTTGTGTATGTAATCGGCTCATATAGTTGCACCACATTCATACATTATTGATTTATAGATATTTATATATTTCAAGAAGAGTTGGAAGTAAAGGAACCACCTTGACTTGGTGTTTTTAGGATGTTTATTCCTCACACTGACAGCAGAGGGCAGCAGAGAACTCTCTTGGATTATTTTGCACCTTATTTTTATATTTTTTGCAAATTTTTCTGCAGTCTGATTTGTTAGAATTTTTCTGATTATCTGCTCCTGGTATGTTTATTGACTCTTACATAGGCAGTGTGCAGATGCAAGATTTTCATGTACACATTGAGTACTGGTGGATAGATTTTTAATTCCTGATATTCCCCATTTCTCACACTGCTCTATTCGTCTCTGTTACAAACATTTTTACTCAATAGAAATGTTTGTGGATGAATTCTACACTGTAGATTGATAATGTTTTAATGGGTGGAACAGAATCTGATCTGACGTTCATAACTTGTCATCCTTGTCCTTGTGAACTGCTCTATATTTTGTTTTATGTTTTTGCAACACTGAGTTCTTTTGGTTATATTTTAGAGAATATATATTACATTCAGACCAGCAGAGAAATACTAAGAATATGAAAGATTCACTGCACCGACTGTGGAAAATGTTTATTATTATTAAGATTTATATAGCACCAAGATATTACGCAGCACTGTACATTAAATAGGGGTTGCAAATGATAAACCGATATAGACAGTGACAGGAGGAGAGGACCCTGCCCTGAAGAGCTTACAATCTAGGATGGTTCAGGCGCTGTAAGTGATTGAGAGTGTGAAACACGTAAGACGAGTCTTTGTTTAATAATCTAAGACCTAAGATTATCATATTCCTTTTTAATGTCAGCTGATAAACTTTTGATGAAAATTTTTATCCTAAATCATGTGACCGTAACCGTTAGATTGAATTAAAGCACACTGCAGACATATTTAATGCCATCATCGTTACAAATCAATGTAAGTTACGGTAATGCAGAATTGCAGTGTGTGTGTCCAGCGCAAAACAAGCAAATGTTTATCTCAGAATCCTGAGTGTTCCGTGTTGTCTAATATTAATTATTATTAAATTGGTGTTACAGCTTTGTTTGATTTACTCCAAGTTACTACTATAATTAGGAATAAAATCACAATCTACTCTGCTAAAACTCTAAGAAATAAATTGAAATCAGCATAAAATAAACAGACACAGAGAGCAGTTGACAGCACCAAAAATCAGATGATCTGCTGTTGTCA
>NW_027321446.1:0-2243 GCF_032062135.1 Pyxicephalus adspersus | reverse complement strand
ATTACACAGCGTTGAAATCACAATCTTTCCTAAGTCGATCCAGTACCACTCCAGCCACTACAATAGAGAAATGTATGAACTCAGCACTTAAAAGCATTGAGACAAGGAAACAATAAAAAGGAAAATGTCTGCAATATTCTGTTACACATAAGAACATATTACTCACAGCCAGCAATTTATTGTGTGGGTGGCTGTCATGTTGCCCATGGCCAAAGCCTGTCCTGGCTATGAAGGAAGCTGTCCCTGTCCACTCTCATAACAGATGCAACATATTCCTTGGATGTTTGCAAAACACATTGACTTGTTTACTTTGGTTTCTACCGTGAAAGAGGTTTTCAAATTTCCACAACAGTCTACTCCATGCATACACACTACAAGACCAATTTACTCACAAAGCTGTTAACTCACCAGTATGTTTTTTTAATTTTCAAGCGCTTTCCAAACACAAGGAGGTCATGCAAATTCAATGATAATAGTATCCCTGCTACAAATTTAAAAAAGAAGGCCAGCCCTTTTCCTGAACCTCAAATAATCTACCATATGTATGTAAAATTTTTCCTCCAATCTTTAGTCCATGGTGCCAGGGCGAGGGTATGAACACCATTCTGGATAGCGTCCCGTGGAACCCAAAGAAGGCAAAAACTGGTGAGAAGATGCCCTTACAATAGACTTGTCACAAAATGTTACCTGCTCTGTATTCCAAAGGACTCTTCCCAAAAGGATGATATATTACACGGCAATTCTTAAGAAAAAGAGTAAGGTAAGTACAAATCTAATTTTACCCCATACATATATATTTTATACCTATGTATGGTAAAGAAAAAGGGTTGGCCAGTGTAAATGGACCTTTCAATTTAATGGATTGTCCACTTTAAGTCAGGGACACAGTAATACATGATATCAAAGCTATACACAAAGCTGCTATGCCTTCCATCTCTTTGATTCACATAAGCATGCTTTTCACTTCCTGCAAGTTATTTGCTTTATAAGTTTCTTATGTTTAGCTGGAACCAAAACAGCATTCTGAGCCGTTCCCACCAGCACTCAACTGGCAGTCAGTATAAATGCTTTTATCTTGGCCAACCTTTTATAAAAGCTCATGTTTAGTACATTAGGATAGCATTTGCATTCTGGCAATGGTTAATTTTAGTGCAGACTGAACAAAAAGTAACTAAATGTCAGCTATTATTGAGATACAGGTCATCATTATATTTGGCTCTGGCTACATGCCCTGTTTTGAATAGGATGTTTCATGTTGTGAAAAAGAGGTGAGAAGAAGAATATTATGAGTTAAGGTGGAACTCATGACCAAAAGTTAAATGTACCTGGAAATTCATATATGGGAGATTATGTCCTATTCCTTTTAAAGGATTAATCATTTTATATAAACACAAATTAAAAAAAAAGCAAACCAGTGGCTCTAAACCTTATAATATTAATCATGAGACTTGATCAGGCAAACATCCAACGAAGCAGATTTTGGATTAATTATACATCTCTAAAGTAGATTATGGAATATATTGCTGCATACAGGAAATCTTTATCCAATTTATTTTGGCTGTGACATTTCTCATGTCCTTAGCACTAAGTGGATTGATTTTTATTAAGAAGGCAAAATATGAAAAATAATTATTTTTAGCATTGCTGCTCTTAGAAGGTAGGGATCCCTATGTTTAAACTGGTATTATAGTCTTTTTGTAGTTCATACGCTGGACGAATTCAAACCTGAACAAAAACTAAAGGCAGGAATCAGGGCATTTTTTGGGCATAAGCTACTTGGGCTGGGGGCTAGGGCACTGAAAGTCTTGAGTCTCACGGACTGCACTAATAGACTATTGCCACCAGCCACTGGTCTAAAGCTCATGCAGCCCCCCACCCCCGCTTGGTCCACTTCCTTTGGTACTTCATGGCCCAATGTCAGGTCAGGAAAGGACTAGTGCAAGCAGTCAGCCCTTGATTTACTAAAGTTCTCCAAGGCTGGAGAGAATACACTTTTATCAGTGAAGCTAGGTAATCCAGCAAACCTGAAATGGATTTCCTAAAAGTCATTAGCTATTTGTTAGCAAATGTTTTCAATCCTGCACCAGATCCATCCCAGGTCTGCTGGATCGCCTTGGAGAACATTGATAAATCAGGGCCCATGAATTCATCCCTGACTGTGTTTCAAGAGTGCACCGGAGAAGTAGAGGATGGAAAAGAACTGTGGATGGACTACTGCTGAAACTTAGTATGAGTATGGAAAA
>NW_027321445.1:0-2244 GCF_032062135.1 Pyxicephalus adspersus | reverse complement strand
AGCTCCTCTAGGGCTGCGGGAGTGATCAGGGGAGCGGAGCTGTCAGCATAGTAAAGCTCCGCTGACTGCTCTGCTCCCTGATTGGCTGAGGAAAGGGAAATCCTGATGATGCTTGAGCTGTCATCAGGGTTTCCTATTTCTCAGCCATTGCAATGGTGTTGCAATTTAAAATATTTTTGTGTTGCAGAGCCTTTGAAAATCATCTGCACCCTACTGTGAAAATAATACCATCAACATGTATTAATTTCAAGGTAACTTTGAAATTATAACTAAAAAATGTGCAACTTGTTATATTTTGCATTTAGTTGCAGTTCAAATACATAAAGTCCATTAAAAAGAAAGATAGTAAATACATTCAGTTAAGATCAGTAGAAAATTGATGCAATTCTTCAGGAACTGTATTTTTAAAAATGTTTTCATGAAATTTAAGAACTTGAGCAATTTTTTTGAGTAATTCTTGCAAACATCCCCCATGACACCAATAACTGGTGACTGAAAGAAGAGGAGTACAGGCATAATAGAACAAGTGAAATAACAGTGCCCGGCTTTACTTGTAAAAAATGGACACTTTAATGTTTTTTAGAATGTGGCCCGAGAAGTGTGGTATTACAGAATAAAAAAAAACATGCATGATAGTGTGTTTTTTTTTTTGTTTTTTTTTATAGAGAACTCATGAATGCTATACATGCAAAACAGTACTGAAATGCAGGATAATAGAACCGGCAAATTAAAGGAAAGCACATTGTTACTTTTCAAATCAAGGTCATCTATGCATTTTTTAATTTGCAACTCAGCTACTTCTTTTTCCCGAATACTATATTGTTCAGCAGATTTCACAAACCTTTTACTACTACTGTTTTTTGAAGTGTTTTCTAATAATACAGCAGAACCTAAAAGAAAGTTATCATGGTTGAGCTCCTACACAAATCCCGTCTGACCTGAACAAAAAAGGTCCAGATAAAAAATATAACATTGTAAAAAGTGTGTTGTACTATGGATACGTGGAAATCTATAAAATGTTTTTTCTCAGACCAGTTAAAGAGAATGTAAACTGAAAAATGCCCAAAACAAAAAAAAATACACTTACATTCAATCCCACAGCACAGTTGACCAGAAGTCTTTTCCATTGTGTCCTGTGTTGCCCCGGCATCCATCTCCGAGCCGGTGCTCAGGGCGCTGCCATCTTTGTCTCTTTTCCTGGGTTCCTTTTCCTACGCCACCAGACCCGGGCGCTAGATCGGGTGACGTAGGTTGGAAAGAATCTTGCCAATCCCGGCAATTTTTTCCCTTTTTGCGAAAAGGCTCCTTCTGTGCATGCCCGAGATGCTAAAGTATATTTAAAGCCCAAACTATGTTTTTATATTAAATAGAGTAGTAGAGGTTCAGCCCTTTGGTGATTTCTGTTTCTTATTAGAAAGATTTCCCTTTCACTTCTGTCCTGTAGGCATAACAGAAAGTAAAAGGATATTTTTCCAGCATGAGTGAAATCCTGTTTTGGGAACAAGAGCCCCCTGAATAGATGATGTTCCTGTTCTGGGGGCAATGCAGAACTTTCATTTCAAGTACAGGTAGTCCCTGGGTTAGAGACATCCAACATACAGACGCCTCCTATATACGAACAGGGCTCGTGTGCAGGACGAATGCTGGATGGGGGCGAGGGGGGTGGTTTGCATGACTTTCAGAAGAAATCTTTTGCTAAACACAGCTGAGGTTGTGGGAGATCTTAAGGATTGAGCTCTTTCTGCAACATCTTGTAACTCTTTAATGACCAAGACAAACTGTGTAGTTGTTTATTTTTGCATATCAAAGCACAGCTTGCTCCACAAGTTAATAAATGTCTAGACTTCATTAAGTTTTTTTTTGCTCTTTGTGATTAGTTCACAGCGAGGATTTTTTTTAAAGTAACTAACACCAGGCTGCCTAATAATATGTTGAGACAAACATGTGTCCTAATTGCATTTATTAAAATAATGTACCTGTACCGACTTACATACAAATTCAATTTAAGAACAAACCTACAGTCCCTATCTCATATGAACCCGAGGACTACCTGTAACAATATCAGGTAATTGGAATAAATCTCTCCAACCCATCACCAATCCAGATCTAAAAAAAAACTTAAAAAAAAATGTTAATCTATGCAAGAATTGTTAAGCTATGTCATTGTGGGGTGATACTCTATAGGAAACAAATATATATATATATATATATATATATATATATATATATATATATATATATTAA
>NW_027321444.1:0-2245 GCF_032062135.1 Pyxicephalus adspersus | reverse complement strand
AACCAGGATCATAACACTGCCCGTACAGACACTCCAGATCATAACACTGCCCCCACAGGCACACCAGAAAATAGCACTGCCCTCCCAGCACCCCAGATTGAAAAACAGCCCTCACAGGTACACCAGAGCATAGCACTGACCCCCTGGCAACTAAGATCATAATACTCCCCCACAAACACCCCAGATCAAAGCACTGCCCTTACAGGCACACCAGAACATAGCACTGCCCTCACAGGTACCCCAGATCATAACACTGCCCCTACAGGTACCCCAGATCATAACACTGCCCCCACAGGTACCCCAGATCATAACACTGCCCCTACAGGTACCCCAGATCATAACACTGCCCCTACAGGTACCCCAGATCGTAACACTGCCCCTACAGGCTTACGGACTTTGCCTGCATAGTGTACTTACAATTTTAAGGTAGTCCTAGTTACGCTCTGGCTTGAAGTAAAAGCAATAGACTTAGAATGTAAGCTCTTCCGGACAGGGTCCTCTCTTCTTCCTGTGTCACTGTCTGTATATGTCTGTCATTTGGAACCTCTATTTAATGTACAGCGCTGTGTAATAAGTTGGCTCTATAAAAATACTTTTCATTAATAATAATAATTCTTGTGGTGCTCACAGACAGAACAGCCCACCTCCTAAGCAGTAAAGTTTTTTCCTCAGACAATGATATCTGGTACCGGTCCACATCACTAAGGAGCTCCTTGAACATACCTGATTGTGATGCTGAAACACATTACGGTATTTCCTTTAGAGTAAGGCAAACTAGGAAATTACCCAATTAACTGACAATACTATTTTTGGCTATCTGTATGAGTTACATGGGTGGGAGAAGCATTCTTCTTACTGACCACTACACTAATGTACTGTGAGCTGTGGATAGAGGGATTATAGCAGGGGTTCCCCGAAGATCGAAAAGTTGTTCCAAGGATTCCCCCATGGTAAAAAGATCAGGAAAGGCTATTTAAATGCTGTATGCCTTTAAGCAAAAAAAAATAAAATAAATATGTGAATCACCCACATCATCAAAAAAAAAAAAAGAAAACAACAAAAAAACTATTATACATTCTCCTTAAATAGCAGCACTTATGATGTCTAGACCAGATATTGGTACTTCTAACCTGTATTTTATGTCTGGGGGAAACATTTAGGAGGGTTACTAAAAATCAGTTTATGGATTTGTGTTGGGTAGGAGAGATTTGCTTAGTGAATAGGAGTAAGACCACATGTCTATTACCCGAGGTTGGCGCCAACTGCATACGGATCTCAGCAGGAACTGCGTGATTTAGATGAAAAATATTATTGATTGAAGGATCACCAGTACAGACCCATGGAGAAAATTGTTCTTCCTATGTGGAATTCCTTAAAAATAAAATTATGGTGAAATGTTACCCTGCTAAAAATTGTAGGTATTATATTTTTGTGCTAAGTTAAATGTATATATCTGAAAAAATGTGTATCAATGGTATGTATTTATATAATAAATAGGTGCAAACATTTCCAGAGAGAAGCAAAGTAATTCCATCTTCGCAGCAAAAGTACCAATTTGGACTTTTTTTTATGTTTTTTGAGTTTTTGGCTTTTTGTGCTTTGTGACTTTTTTGTATGTTTTAAATTTAGAAGTTTTGTGAGAAAACAAGCAAAACTTAGGTTTAAGGGCAATTTGTAAACTCCGTTTTACTACAGTGTTCAGACCCAGACTCAACCACTGTCCTAACCAATCATAGTCAATAGTGAAAAGAAGTGGTTGGGAACCGTTCATGCACACGTTTGCTAAAGGCCACCACTACGATGAATTGCAGCTCAGTTCTGAAAAGGGAGAAGTCACTTTGACCACATGGATGGTTTTCCACCAACCTCACCACCTTACCCTGGTGTGTGATTTGCCACTCATGGGGGCATAGCAACAGTTTGCCGTATACAAGTTTAAAAATGGGGCAAATCCTTTGAACAGCCTAAAATGCCTTAGTAAATGTTTTGACTTCGCATATATCTTATAATATATTAAAGCCGGATTTAATAAAGCTCTTCAAGACTTGGTAGGATACACTTTTTATCAGTGAAGCTGGGTGATCCAGCAAACCTGGAATGGATTTCTTAAAAGTATTTTGCCATTTGATTGCAAATGTTTTTAATCCTGGACCAGACCCATTACAGGTTTGCTGGATCACCCAGGTTCACTGATGAAAGTCTATTGTCTCCAGCCTTTGGAGAGCTTTGAATAATCAGGCCCATT
>NW_027321443.1:0-2245 GCF_032062135.1 Pyxicephalus adspersus | reverse complement strand
CAGAAGGGGAATACCGGTATGAATGGCACATGAGTGATCAGAAGGGGAATAATCTTTCAGAATCTTTTTTTCTAGATTTTCCTCCTTTAAAATTGGGTGCGTCTTATATTCCGGAGCGTCTTATAGGGCGAAAAATACGGTACTTTAAGTGAAGGTTTAAACTACAGTACCAATCAAGATGGTCAATGATCATTTTTGGAATGGCGAGTTGTCAGTGCCCTGCGAAGGGATGCAGATATTCGTGTGGATTTAGTTCTGCTTTAAATAATAATTTTAGCCACTAGCCAGTTCCAAAACATACTGACTCAACCTAGCTGCTTTCAGCAACATCCAGGGAAAAACATCTCTTCTAAAGTAAAAAGTGGAAATTCGACATGTTATATGAAACTTCCTCCTGAAAATAGCAATACAGTTTCTTATATGAAAGAGATCTAAGGCATGGCTGAGATTTGGAGTAAGATTTGGTGTCATCACTATTGTGTTTTTCACTGATATCCTTGCTAGGAGCTCTGACAGAAGGAAGCAAAGCCTTGTCCCTACAAAGACGGCTAGCTATACAGACAATTGGCCTGATATAATAAAGCTCTTTAAAACTGCAGAATGCAGGCTATCATTGGTGAACCTGGATGATCCAACAAACTTGGAAGGATTTCTTAAAATCATTTGTTGAGAAAAATAGCTATTAGTTGAGAAATATTTTCAGTCCTGTACTAGATCCATTCCAGGTTTCCTGAATCATCCAGGTTATCCCATGATAGTCTATATTCTCCAGTCTTGGAGGGCTTTATTAAGTCAGGCCCAATGTGCAGAACAAATCCAAATGTATGAGTGATAAGATTAACTACAGTGTGACCACAGGCAATTCTGATAATTATTCATGTATCCACTGTTTAACTTTTTGAACTTGGCTTCCAAAGTTCAGTTTTTCCTTATTTTCTTAAGGTAGGCTGATTACAATAACAAAAATTCCACAGACCCTTAAAGTGCTGCAGAGGCATGTTAGAGGATATTATATATGGTTCCTAAGCCCTTACAATTCTGTCTTCAAACTATCTCCAAATAAGAAACACTAAGTAATTTACCAAAGGAAATCACATTTACGTTCATGGCAAAATACATTTGGTAATGTATTTGACGTGTGTCTAAAACTAAAAGGTATACCTGCTGGGAAGATTATTCCTTTAATTTATCCCAGTCAGTAGTCAATAATAAAAGTGATAGAAAATAAAACATTTTTGAAATGGCATGTTAAAAGGAGCAGCTATGAAATTTTTCAGTGGCCACACGTTGTGGTAACAAGTGTCTAAGAGAAGATTTCAGTCCTATTGAAGATATTTGCTTATCGTTCCTGTTGTTTTTAGTAGACAGAAAGTAAAAAGCAAGTCTTCCCAGGGTTTTCCAAAGACAAAGAAAAAGGTAGTTAAAAAAACCCTTTCTGACCTTATCCAATGCTAAAAAAGATTGACTTCACAGAAAAATTGAACATAAAGTCATATCATGGATAAGAAACTTTTATTACAGTCAAAATAAAAATATAATAATTATTTTTATGGTATATATTATTAATATATCATTATTAGGGTGTGTTGTATTGCAAAATCATATAATGATTACATGGATGTACTGTTTGGCCATGACTGAAAAATGTCATCAGCTAAGGGTTGAATTCATCCTCCCCTCATGTTGCTGT
The DNA here is from genome assembly GCF_032062135.1 of Pyxicephalus adspersus. Lineage (NCBI taxonomy): Eukaryota > Metazoa > Chordata > Amphibia > Anura > Pyxicephalidae > Pyxicephalus > Pyxicephalus adspersus. The sequence goes on along the minus strand of NW_027321443.1, from coordinate 555 downwards.
TAATTATATTCCTCCAGTTCTTTTCTCCCCAATTTCGAGTGGAGATAAATATTCTGCACTTACGGGTATAAGGATTGTTTGACTTCTTTCTACATCCTTAGTTAGACCGGAAAAAAAGTTGTTAGCTCAGGGCAGTGTTTCTTGACCTTTGGTAACAATGACCTTGAAATAACTTTCAGGTTTTATGGGAACCCCTACTATAATTACTATATCCACAACTCAGTATATAAGCATGTTGGTCAATAGTAAAATGTCTTCTACATTGGTGGCCATTGAGAAGAATGTCACTTTTATAGATAGACACAAGTACACTTCTTGATCAAGGAACCTCTAGTAACCTCTGGAGGAACCCTAGAACCCTGGCTTCCTCTCTTTTTTATTTTGTAGTGGGAGGGGAGTGAAGGTATGATAAATGTGTGCAGCTAGAGAGAGTAATAGGTTAGCAAACTGTTCCATAGCCAGTTAGAAGGGTTTTTAGCACACATTGGTAAATAACTAAAATATATATATATATATATATATATATATATATATATATATATATATATATATATA
>NW_027321442.1:0-2245 GCF_032062135.1 Pyxicephalus adspersus | reverse complement strand
GCTATAGAGCTTTATTATTTATTAGCATTATTTCCTAGGTATGTTGACTTTGTTTATTAAAGTTGTATTCATGTTTCATACCTAACAGATATGATAAAAAAAAAACTGGATCAAGGAAATACACTTTCACCTCATTTAATTTTTTCAGGATTTAGAGCATAACTTTAATGGTAACAGAAGGGGATAAAAGAAGTAAAAAAGCTTTGATATTTGAGGGAACCGGGATCAGTGCATCACACAGGACGCAGCCATACAGACCAAAACAAGTTTTAACAAACATAAAATATATACTTTCCTTAACATACAGAAAACACAAGCTTCAGCCAGCAAATTTAACAAAATCCAAATTAGCAATCAAGTCACTCACAATATTAATCCCAAATTTGGGGTGTGTAGCTTCCATTGGAGGAATGCTACTGTGGTTCCAGTGTCTTTACTTTCACTCAGGCCTCTCCTCAGGCTTTTCTCCCTGAGCCTCACATGGCCTAAGGCTCCAACTTCTATCCCTTTTTATCATATACACATTCTCATTTATTGGGATTTGCCAGTTTCTACATAGATATCTCCAAATCCTAGTCTGGAAGAGGTATGGAGCGTCAGTTCCACCCATTCCTTTCAAGACCCTTCAAGCCTGGATCCCCAAAAAATCGACACACCTATGAAACTACAATTTATAACAGCCTCACCTGGGCCCTTTATTTCCTCTCTCAGGTAAAATAGAAGAGGTTGCTTCCAAATATGCCCTAGATTTGGGCTCACAATGCTACAAAGCCTACTTAAAGCTGAACGTTAGAATAGGCAAATCTTATCTAAGTACAAGAGCTACAGTATATATACAGAATATTCTTACCTGAATCTTGGTGTGCTTTGTGTATTTCTTTAACATCTGTGCATGAAACTTTGCCTTGGTGCAGGAGCTTCCTGTACTAAAACCTGGTTCTAGAGGTTTTCCCTCCTTTAGGAGAGGGATTGGTCTTATATTTGCCCCTTCTGTTTTCTAAAGACAGCTTGTAGTAGATAGGCCAGTTGGGTGCCTTCCACAAGGGGTCAATTCATTATTATACTCAATATTCACACAATGTTTAACCACTGGATTTAGTATAGTCATCCACATAAATTAAGTTTGCAATACCAGTGCTTTCAGCTTTCTAATAGTTGGGATACAGGATAGAAGTCATAACCATCCTTTCAAAAGCTGATAAAATGATCAAAAACTCAATTCATTGGAAATTTCTATGTTCTCCAGCAGGATATCCAGACTCTGTTTAATCAGCTTGAGTGAGCGATTGTAGCTGGGTATGCAGATCCCTTTTCTGCGTATTGATCAGCCCGTGTTGTCAATCAGTTTTAAGCCAAGGAACATTTGTGTGTCCTTGGTATACTAAGCGTATTTTACTGTGTTGAGATGAAATGTCATTTAGGAAGAAGAGAAAAAAAGGTGATGGCACTTGATAAACTGGGATGAACTTGTGACCAGATTTAACAGCAGCTTTGCTGTTTTCTAAGCATATGTTGGGATAAATGATAACCTTGTAAGCAACATGGCAGGATACAGCCAAACCAGTTTTATTGGAATTGATATAACGTTACAAGAGGTTAGGAGGTAGACAAAGTTTTTTTCCCGCTATTTCAGAACAGGTGTCATGATTACAAGTTTTTGCTTGTAAAAGTTGGCCATGATCCATGACACTTAAAGTCTTTCCTGTAGCAGCTGTGTGTTATGGGACTTTATTGAAAGTGCTATATTGCTGTGTACAGTGTTATTGCTTATAGTATATGCTGTAGGTTACAAAGCTTCATGTGGTCTAACCAGCTTGATTAGAATAATTGAAAGTATTTTATTACAGCTTTACAAATGTAGTGTCTGTCCCAATGATGCATGTACAGTATATAGTGAATTTTTGTAGGAATTTATTTTGAGATGCGTTGAGATTTGATTGATTAGCCAATAAATAAATCTCTGTAATTGAGTCAGCCACTTTATTGGGTACACCACACTAGTACCAGGTTGAACCCCCTTTTTCTTTCATAACTACCATAATTCTTCATGACAAATATTCAACAATGCTGGAAACATTCATCTAGGATTAGGCTCTATTTTGATATAATAGTATCATGTACTTGTTAAAGATTTGTCAGTTGCGCCTTCCTGTTAAAAATCTCTTGTTCATCTAATCCCAAAGGCGCCCTATTGGATTAGGATCTGGTGACTCTGGTGAAGACTTTTTTAGGATAATGAACTCTT